>NC_058133.1:292237820-292304672 GCF_016433145.1 Gracilinanus agilis | reverse complement strand
GTCCTCTCTCTCTCTCTCTCTCTCTCTCTCTCTCTCTCTCTCTCTCTCTCTCTCTCTCTCTCTCTTCTCTGTTCTCTCTGTCTCTGTCTCTATCTCTGTCTCTTTCTCTCTCTCTCTTATACCCTCCCTGTCACCTCCTCCTCTCTGTCCCACCTCCCTTCCCCTTCTATCTCCCTTTCTCTCTTCCCCTCCACATACTTTTGTGAATACACACACACACATTACACACAGAGAGATATGGAGATAGAGAAATAAATTAGATATAGATATATTAAAAATGAACAGCATGACAGCTTCTCTAAGTAAGTTACTTTCACATCATGAATTTTAATGAAGGACAACTACACTAGCGGCCATCATGGCTGGAGTTTTGTGTGAAGACTCTTTTTTTATTCCCTTGCTCTATTGCTAGAAAAGAAGACCTTAAGAGAAGGATTAATCCATAAATCAATTTTTTTGGTATTCCTACAGAGAAAATTAAGAGGATGGGCATATAGCCAAATAGATACAAAAAGCATAAGAACCTCTGTATTTAAAATGAAGCACAATTTGCATATTCAACTCCCAGATTTCAGCTAGAAGAGACAAGTTTTGATTTCTTTTACATTAAACTGAGAACATACATAGCATCATTCTTCTGAGACCATGACTTTTGGAAAGAATTAAAATAGAAATGATTTTTTTCAATTCAAGCATAGCATGCTCTGAAAATGAGCATTTCTATAAACTGAAGGTTAAAAACATTAAATGACTCATCCATTTTTTATTACAACTATAGTATAAAATGAAAGATTGATTTATATATACTAATGTTATCTATATGGAATTCATTTTTATATTAAATTGTGTATCCTATAATTATAAGAATGCAGTATATTGTAATTATACTAATTTAATCATTAGTGTACACATTTAGTAATTATGCATATTGATTCATACACCTATGCCTTCCATAATACTTCTTCTCCATCAATTATAATATGAGTCTCTTCAGAGCAGAAAGTGGCTCACTCTTATATTTGTGTTGCTGGCACTTAGCCCAGTTTGGAGCATATTGTAAAACCTATTTTTTTCAACCATTCATATATTAATCTACCTCTTAATTATTTATTTTACACATAACAACCATTCAAATAATGGAAGAGAGCAATTTTTTTCCTCTAAATATTTTCTCCTCTACTACTAAGCATGCCCATTTCTTCAGATTGATCAATGTATTCTAAGTTTTCTAGTTCCAGTTCTGCCTTAAACTCTCCTCTGGACCCATTTCTAGGTGTCAATCTATCACCTAACACTGGCACTCAGAAATGTGTGTGTGTATGTTTGCATTTGTGTATGTATATCTGTATAAATATATATATATGTAAGTATGTATGCATTTGATAGGCTTATGAACCATAACTTTATTTGATTAACTGAAAAAATACTAAGCAGCATAAATACAAACATGATACTTGGGTTACTTAACTGACAAGCTCTCTCCCAGTTTAAATAAAATAAAATTTGAATTTTATATTTCAAATCCTACACATTTTTAAAGGTTTATTTTGGGAGGAGGGCATCAATAATATCTTTAGATTCAATCATTTGACCAGATAAAAATCTAAGAAGTATTCTATAATCTTCTCCACATCTTTCCTTTTTGTCTTAAAAGAGAGAATATAAAACTGTTAAATTATTTATTGAAATGTCCTATTGTGTTATTTAATAACCCTGTTAAAAAGGAAATGTGGTTTATTGTGCAGTTTGTTGCTGATGAGGCATTTCTAGCTCTTTATTATTACTATCTACTTTCCTTTACTAATTGCTGCTGACCATAACTTTGATTATAATCTTTAGAAGTCTATCAGTAATCTAAGTTAAGCTGTCTGGTTTCTTCTTTCTAGATTCTACTTTGTTACTCTCATGGAACAAGGAATATATATTTAGTTTTATGGCACATATCCTTCTCTTCATGATTTTTCAGAGATTACTAATGATGGCTAATCTATCATATCTAACAATTTTATTCCAATTTTTCAATGAAAATATAATTTAGTGACTCCCTATAGATTTAAGAAAATGATATAAATAGAAATTATATACCCATATAAAGAAGTGATAAAACATATGTTTTTCTTCTGCTTTTCTACTGCCACAGTTCTTTCTCTCAATGTGGATAGCATTTTTTCTCATAAATCCCTTGGGATTGTCCTGGGTCTAGTAGTAAAGTCCATTACATTGGATTGTTCCACAATGTTTCACTTTCTGTGTACAATGTTCTCTTGGTTCTGCTTATTTCACTGCCCATCAGTTCATGGAGGTCTTTCCAGTTCACATATAAATCAAGCAGTTCATCATTTCTTATAGCACAATAGTATTCCATCATTATAATATACCAACATTTGTTCAGCCATTCCCCAATCGAAAGACACCCCCCCCAGTTTTCAATTTTTGCCACCACAAAGAGTGTGGCTATGAATATTTTTGTACCACCTTTTTTTACTATCTCTTTGGAATATAAACCTAGTAGTGGTATTGCTGGATAAAAAGGCATATATTCTTTTAATGTCCTTTGCACATAATTCCAAATTGCCTTCCAGATTGGTTGGACCAAACCACATCTCCACCAGCAATGCATTAATGTCCCAATTTTGCCACATCCCCTCCAAAACTAATTATTATCCTTAATGTCATATTGGCCAATCTTCTAGGTATAAGGTGGTACCTCAGAGTTGTTTTGACTTGCATTTCTCCAATCAGGAGGGATTTAGAACACTTTTTAATGTGATTATTGACAGTTTTGATTTCTTCATCTGAAAACTGCCTATTCACGTCTATTGACCATTTTAGACTCTTCCTTTAACAAATCATAAGATCCATTGCCTTATTGCCATGATTTTTCATAGACCACTGATAGGATAGGTAGAACAAGGGTTCTTAATCTGTTGTCCATGTATCTTCAAAGAATCTGCGCATAAATTTCAAGGATGTTCATGAATTTGGATAAGGGAAAAATAATCTCTTTATGTTCATTAACTTCCAACTGAAATTTGTTGTTTCCTTAAATTGCTTAAAATGTTATTCTGAAAATTACCAATAGACAATAAACATTTATTAAATTCTTAATATTTTTCCAGCACTGTGCTAAGAGCTAAGAATGAAAAGAGAGGTAAAAGAAAGTTCTTGCTCTTAAGGAGCTCGTGTCATAATGTCTCTAAGAGGAGACATCATTAAAACAACTAAGTACACACAAATTATATGTAATATAAATTAGAAATAATCAACAGATGGAAGGCACTAGTGTAGAAAGCCAACTCATAAACCCCAGGGTAGTCTTCTTCAGATTATCAAAAGCATCCATGACAAAGAAAAAAAGATTAGCAATGCCTGGCATAAAGTAACATAATGTTGTTGACTTTGTGATTTAGAAAAACAAAACAAAAATATAGCATATCCAATATTTTCCATAGCCAATCTGTCATCAGTCCCCATAAGAGCTCTTTAGGATGTTTGATATATATGTTATTTTATCTCCAGTTACCATTATTACCACCTAAGCCAAGACTTTCTTCACTTCACACCTGGATTACTACAAAGATAACATAACTAGTACTCCTGATTCATTCATCACTAATAACCTCCTATTTAATCAACTCTGCAATTTTTTATAAGTTTTATTTCCTAATGCACTGCTTTCAAGACTGATTTCTCCTACTTAAAATTTCAATGGCTCCTTGTCTGCAAGATAGGTTGTAAAGTCAACCTACTACTTGCCTTTGATATTAGCTTCAATCTTACTTTTTTTACGTTTTTCTCAACGCTACTCAGACCATTCTTTGCTATCCAGGCCAGTTTCCTCACCTTTCCTAAAATATGCCACAGCAATTCTTTCCCTTCTAAAGTAAACTTCGATTGACTCAATATGTTATTATTGTTTGGCCTTCATTTTCAAAGAAGACTGGGGTAGTGCCTTGACTCTAACATGAATTGGATTGAAATGAGGTAGAACTGTATGAAGTCATTAGTCTCTCTCTTCCAGAGTCATTAAAGTTCAATGGTAAGACCAAAATCAAGATGACTGCTGATGGCTATGATGCAATAGATATCCTTGGCATCTTTTGATGTATGACAAAGTTGTAAGCACTCCACAGTGCTTGCTTCAGTGACCTTCATGGGCTTTGGAATGAATTGTTCGGATCTGCCCTTTCTGCCTGGAGAAGTCTCCGCATGCTTGAGGCACACATATCCTGAATTCACTTATGGGTTTGAGACATGTTAGTTACCCTCAATCTGGCTCCATCTGTCTGCCAAGATGGATTTATTGAGGGATGGCTATAGTGCATGATACATCTTCTTGGAGAAACATATGAGATCATCATATACATGGTTAGCTTTTAAGTGCCAAAGGTCTTTGAAGTAGGAACTGTTTTTATTGCCACTATTTTTCCTTTGCATCCCTAGCTCTTAACAGAGTCCTGAAATATATTTAAGTATTTAATGAATTCTTACTTGATTCATGTTGTTTCATCACATGGAATTTCATTTCTCTTCTTTTTAAACTACCTAATTTCTGTCTAACTTTAAGACTCAACTCATCTTACCTCCTTCATAAGGTCTTCAGAGATTGATCATCATGTTTCTCTGAATTCTTATAGTATCTCTTATTTTGGAACCTAATTATTAGTTACCAAATATTCTTTTTTTTCTTTAGAATATTTTTACATGGTTACATGATTCATGATCCCTCCCCCTTAACTATCCCCTTCTGGAACCGACAAGCAGTTCAACTAGGTTATACATGTATCATTGTTCAAAACCTATTTCCATGTTATTCATATTTGCAATAGAGTGATCTTTTAACATTAAAACCCTAATCATATCAATATCGAGCTACATGATCTATCATATGTTTTTCTTCTGTGTTTCTGTTCCCACAGTTCCTTCTCTGGATGTGGCTAATGTTCATTCTCAAAAGTTCCTCTGAATTGTCCTGAATCATTGCATTTCTGCTAGTAGAAAAGTCTATTACAATCAATTGTGCCATAATATTTCAGTCTCTCTGTACAATGTTCTCCTGGTTCTGCTCCTTTTGTTTTGTATCAGTTCCTGGTGGTCTTTCCAGTTCACATGGAATTCCTCCAGTTCATTATTCCTTTCAGCACAATAATATCCCATCACCAACATATACCACAATTTATTCATTCATTCCCCAATTAGTGGACACCCCTCGTTTTCCAATTTTTTGTCACCACAAAGAACATGGTGATAAATATTTTTGTATAAGTATTTTTCCTTATTATCTCTTTGGTGTACAAACCCAGTAGTGGTATGACTGGGTCAAAGGCTAGGCAGGCATTTAAAGCCTTTTACATATAGTTCCAAATTGTCCTACAGAATGGTTGGACCAATTCACAACTCCACCAGCAGTGTATTTTAGTGTACCAGTTTTGCCACATCCCATTTTTTATTTATTTATCACCTTCGTTTGCTGCCATATTGGCCAGTCTGCTAGATGTAAAGGTGGTAACTCAGAGTTGTTTTCATTTGCATTTCTCTAGTTAGGAGGGATTTAGAACACTTTTTCATGTGCTTATTGATAGTTTTGATTTCATCCTGTGAAAATTGTCTATTCATGTCTCTTGACCATTTGTCAATTGATGGTCAAATATTCTTATTAAATTGTTTATTTTGTTTTTATACTGTTTTATGCTGTTTTAAATAGCTTTGTCACTATATATTTTTAAAATATCTCCTAGATTTTTCTTTGAAATCTCCTAGATTTCCCTTCTTTCCATCCTTTATGAGAAAGAATAAAAAAAGGAAAGAAAAAAGGAAAAGTGATAGATGAAATATAAACTCACTTAAATAGTTATTTCTTGCTTAAATCTGTATTCTTACTAGTTTTATGTTATTCTTTCTTAACTGTATAATATCTAATAATATGTAATAATAACATAATAATATGTCTAATATCCATAATTACATTATTGGCTCCTGCAAATCAAAACCTAAAACTTCTTTTCTCTCCCTTTATATGTCTAGCTCAGTGGTACTGGGTAAGAGAAGAAGAAGAAAAAAGTAAACGTTGAGAGAATTTAACAAACCCATGTATAAAATCCCTCCCCAATGCTGATCAACGATTTATCAGTGACTTAAAATCCTAGAAAATGTCTTGGGTGTATAGAGATTTAACCACAGTTACTCTGGCTGGAAGCATATCCTTCTCATTTCAACTTGTCTCTACCCAACACATCAATATTTTTACTGGATAGGTAATAAAGTAATAATCTTTTAATTAATTAATTAAAAATAGGAAAAATAACATATCAAATCAAATAAGTGATATAATAGCCCAGCAAAATTTTCTACTGATACTACTGGAGCACTGTTATCATTTTGTCTGTGCGACTCATGCTATATATAGGCCACTTTATAAATGGCCTGGGTTTATAGTTTATTCACCAGTAAGGAAGGGTTTAGAGCTATGAAAGGGTTATGGTAAGGAACAAAAATCATTCTCCCACTGAATAAGTTTCACTTTATGACTAGTCAAGCCTAGATCTATTTCCAGCAGAACATAAATTAATTGAAGAGTAAATCACTTCTTCTTTAAATCATGTGAATGAAGAAGGCATAATTAGTGATTCTTCATGAATGGAGGAAGCATTTCTCATTCACTGAAATTCAATGAAAGAATCAGTCCTTTCTGGATTACATGACTTGTTCTACTCTATTGCAGTTTCTAAATAAAATTCTCTTGGTCTGAGGGAGTGTTCAAGCATTGAGGAGTTGCATATGTCAATGATTAAGCAGAGGCATGGTAACAAAAAGACAGGATTTTAATTTCCAGCTACACCTGACATACCTCCCTCTACACCTTCATTTTGTCATCTGCATAATGAAATTGGAATCAATCTCAAAAAGATTTTGTGGGCATTTAATCATCTCTACATAGCGCTTTAGTTTCATATATGACAGGAGCCAACCAAATAAAAAGCAAGGGGAATATTTAATTGGAGTTTTGGAGAATGGTGTATTTTCATTAATTTGCCATTTTGACTCAGCTTCAATTATCATTCATACAAACCCCTTGATTAGCCATTTGGAGCATATTAGAAATGTGTTAAAATGCAGTTCACTTCAACAGGCCACTCTATAACATATATTCCTTGACTCATTCATAAAATACTTTAGAAAACTGAAGGCATGGGTATTAAACATCTTCTGGTTCTTAGTTTCTTCATTTGTAAAATTAAGAACTTGGACTTGAATACACATTTATACATCCTTTCTTATCTGAGCATGGCTGACACATAACCTAGCACTGACTTGAGAAGGTGTCTTGAAGGCAGCCCAAGGATGCTAAATATGATGGCAGGTAAATGCAGAGACTACTGCAGGAGATCAGGTTGAAAACTGACATGCCAGGGTATGGGATGGCCAAAGCTGCCTGGGAGGAACAAAGAATAGGATGAAGTTATACAACAAGCAGACTGTATAATCTTGAGATATAGAAGAAATGGGAGAGTCCTTTTGCAATAATGTAATAGGACTGTGATTGTTTATCTCAGATAAGATACTCTCTGCTTTCCCATTATTTTAAAACTAACTTCTTTGTGGGCATAAGAACAATCCAGTGTTTGCTGCTCTTTAGAATAAAGCCTGGTAATGTTGGTCCTGGAGATAACAGCAGAGGAGCAGGTCCTCAGGGCAGTCCTTCTAGTTCATGGCATCAGAAAATTTAGAGTCTTAACAGAGTTTAGCTATAATCTAGCCAACAGTCCTCTCATCCCGTCCACCACAGGCCACTCTACTTGGTTGGGGGTGGTGGTAAATGAATTTCACTATAAAAAGCAGGCTAAAAAGAAGTTGGCCTTTAATATGGTCAATTATAAATCACACAACCAAAAGCCCGAGACCCCAAATGATACACTAGAAGCAGAAGGTATAAGTTGGGGATGGGGCAAGACAAGAAAGGTACAGAGAATTCAGACAATGAAAACCAAAATATAGTAGGGCATAATTACCAGAGTACACAGGATACAACTCAGTTACTTAAGCTATAAAGATATGGCAGTATTTTGTTCAGTGTGGTGATGACAAGAGGTTGAAGAGCTATAATGGTCCTACAAGAGGCCACTCGAGAACCTGATTCTCAGTTAAATCAGGATCCTTTCACTGTTTCCAGTTCTGTCCCAGGATGCTTAGATTCCATCTATCCCATCTTAGGGCAGTTCAACAATACACACAAGGACAAGTGGAGTTGCAGGAAACAAGAAGTTCCTAGCAAATGTTTTATTGAGTTCTTGTATGGGAGGTTACAGGAAGAGAAATATCAAAGACCGGACAGGAGATCTGGTGAGCTTTGGCACAAGAATAAACAATTGCACCATAGAAAATCCTAGCATTAAAAGTTCCAGGTGTATAGTGTTTTATAAATTAGTCAGGGTAAGGATGTCAGGTTGGGGCAGGTAGATGGTTCAGTGGATAGAAAACTGATCTTGAAATGAGAAAAATTTCATTTTCATGAGTTCAAATCTGCCCTCATATTTTTACTAGCCATGTTACACTAAGTCCCTTAAATCTGTCGGCTCGGTTCCTCATGTGAAAGATGAGCCAGAGAAAGGAATAGTAAAACCACTCCAGTATCTTTGCCAATAAAAACACCAAGTTTGATCACAAAGAGTCAGTTATGACTGAAAACGACTGAACAAAAATAACAAGGAGGGATGCCAGGTAGGAAGAGGAGGCATGTCTAGAGTAAATGCATTCTATTTCACATGAGTCTTGTGGATTTCCCTGGTATCATAGATTTTTCAGACTACAGATAAGGAGATTAAAGCCCAGAGAAATTATGTGAATTATCCATGATCACAAAAGAAGTAAATTCTCAAGGCAATCCTCTTTTTCTCCTTGAAGGAACTAGTTCAAATTATACCTTCACATTGCTAACTGTTCCTTTTTTAAATCATCCCATGGCTCTCTCTGTTTGTTTGGGTTCATGGTGCCTAATGAGAGTCAAAATAACAGCTATCACCCTTTATGATATGCTTTTGTTGGATATAAGATGTTGTAATAGATGGAATGCTGAACTTAAAATCTGAAAAACCCATGTTTGAATCCTGCCTCAAACACTTACTATATGACCCTATATAAGCTTTTTTAACATCTTAGTCTCAGTGTCCTTATTTATAAAATTGAAATTATAATATCTGTAGCATTTATCTCATATAGTTGTGATAAGGATCAAATGATATGATGGATGTATATGAAGTCTTTTCCAAACTTCAAAAGGGTTAAATATCAGATTTTATTATTATGACTCCTTCCATGAACAGAGTGATCATTTAAATATGAAAAGATATTTGATGTTGACAGACTACAGTTAGTCATAGAATTTTTCTCACTGATATTTTTACTCTAAAATATATTTAGTTGGTGGCTTGTCAGGCATACAAGGCTTTATGTGTCTACCTGGGTCCTAGTCTTCATTGACCCCCAAAAACCTTCAGTAATCTTTAAGATTCTCAGCCTCATTTACTAAAGAATGATGACTCATCCAGAATAACACAGTAATCAGTAGCAAAGTTCATTGGAAAATTGGAATCTAGAGAGAACTTTTCTCTTTTCAGCAATTTCTCACATAAAGAGAGAGGAAAACCAATTTAAGCTAGCATTCACCTGTATGAGTAAGAGACAGAAATATCTAAAAGGAAAATGTATAAATAGATGACTTACAAATGATTAGAAGATGGAGCTTAGTTTCAGGCTATTGTGATCATTGTAATGTTTGAAAGTTAGTTTATTGCTGAAAGATTGGGATATTTTAATAGAAAATTTAGAAATCCAGAGATTTCTGGATAATATGAATCATAGATAGAATCTTAAATATTCTGTACATTTAAAATTTAAATTAAATTAAATTAAAATTTAACCTCATTTTTGTAGTTTAGTTTTAATTTCATAAACATAAATTTGACTATGCAGACAATACAGGCTTGTGGGAGGAAAAAAAGACATCAAACTCCAGTATAATGGCATATAGAGTTTAGATTATGACAGTCTACTGAGTTCAATCAATAAAAATGTATTAAGCACCTACTCCATACCAGGTTCTGGAAATGTAAAGGGGGAAAAAAGTGAATAAATCTTTACTATCAAGGAACTTAATCCTAAATATGGGAGAGTAGAGAGTTCAAACCCAGCCTGACACTAGCTTTGTGATGCTAGACAAATTATTTAAATTCTGTTTGCCTTGGTTTCTTCAACTATAAAATGAGAATGATAACAGGATCTACTTTGCAGGATCAGATGAAATAAAAATTTTAAACAATTTATAATGGTATCTGGGACATAGTTATGATATAAATGTTTACTTCCTCCCTCCCTTCCTCTTCACTTTTACAACAATGTTTTAGTGACTAGGATATAAACATAGCTGTAAAAATAGTTATAACTATATAGATACTTAGATATCATAGAAAGGAATGTCTTAGTGTCTAGGAAATAGATATAGATTTAGATAAAGAGAGATAAATAGATGTTTAGACATCTATATAGCTATATCTACCTATTTCTCTAGTTTTTATTGTCATTGTTGACTTTAAAATATAAATATGTACATTTGTATATATTTATGCATATACATGTTTTAAGATATATAAACACAAATATCTATAATATATGTACAATATAAATACATAAATATAGACACATAAATATATGCTCATTACATATTCATACATGTATATACATACAACTGTTTTATGACCTTTACCAACTATGAACAATATGTGTGTATCTGTGTATAACATTGTGTATATTTGTCTATCTATATTATCCATAGCTAGCAAGCACCATCAAAAACTAGAAATCATTTGTGTTCAACCTGATATTTGCTCTGAGCCAGATCCCAGGAATAGTGTCTTTGAGGATGAAGCTCTCATCAGCAATTTTTTCACTACAGATAGACATGCCACCACTACTATTATGGTAGAGCTGAAATCAAGATCAAAGCATATGAGCCCAAGAACACTTCTATGAAAATATGTTTCCTGTTAACTAAAATTTGTATCTAGATCAGGACTGAACTTTGCTACTGTAATTCAGACCTGATCTGTAAATAACTTAGAAATGGTGGTTCAGTAGCTTTTTTTCTACATTAATGTAGAAACAATTTCATAAACTTAAAGAATTAGGAAAATAAGCCTTTAAATAAAAAAAAGTTTGATCATCAGAAGGTAGGTGACCCTCTTTGTGGTGGCAAATTTGGAAGATGAGGGGATGCTCTTCAATTGGGGGATGGTTAAACAAATTGTAGTATCTGTTGGTATTGGAATACTATTGTGCTAAAAGCAATAATGAACTGGAGGAATTCCAGGTGAACTGGAAAGACCTCCAGGAATTGATGCAGAGTGAAAGGAGCAGAACTGGGAGAACATTGTACACAGAGACTGATACACTGTGGTACAATCGAATATAATGGACTTCTGTACCAGCAGCAATGCAATGATCCAGGACAATTCTGAGGGACTTATGGAAAAGAACACTGCCCCCATTCAGAGGAAGAACTGTGGGAGCAGAAACACAGAAGACAAAGAACTGCTTGATCACATGGGTCGATAGGGATCTGATTGGAGATGTAGACTCTAAGCAATCACCTTAGTGCAAATATCAATAATATGTAAATGGGTCTTGATTAATGATTGGGTAAAACCTAGTGGAATTGCATGTTGGCTATGGGAAGGGGGTAGGAGAAGGGGAGAGAAAGAACACGAATCATGTAACCATGGGAAAATTTTCTTAATAAAATTAAAAAAAAAAGAAGGTAGGTGACCTAAGGGCAGGTTTGGAAGGGGACATTGTTGGAGTAGAGTTGAGGAGGAAGGGAAGAAGGGAGCAACCAGTTGAGGGAAAGGAAATGAATTTTGTAAATCAGCCAACAGCTTTAGCTTCACAATCAGAGGAATGAGGATAATATGAAGGAGTGGGAATATCCTAACAATTAAGGATAGAGTCCAGCCAGAGTATCCATAGTTAGAAAAATAATCTAGGATTGAGGATTGAAGGAGGCATGTGATTAAGGTTCATCGCTATGGCTAAGTTGTATTCCGTGAGATCCTAAGGAAGGACCACTTCATCGTAGATAGAAGCAGGAAAATGTTTGAGTTGAGGATGCCAGTAGCACAGTCATGGGGCTATAGTACAAAGGTAGGCTTTTTCTGCCACTCCTTAAGAATTTACAGTGGAAAAGGTCATTGAGTCCAACATAAGTTGAGAGGTGAGCATTGTCTGAAAAAGTAGATGTCTTTATTTCTCTCCTGCTTCCTGGAAAGCCTCACTATAATCCTATCAGGAAGGGATGGTTCAGCAGGTGGGATGTTCAATTATAAATTGTAAATTCCAGCACTGAGTTTTTAACCTCAGTCTTGACAGTGCTTGAATTAATTTTTGCACTGTAAAAGAAAAGTACTGGGAGCAAACTTCTGAGAAAAACTGAATTTATTGTGAATGTGCATCTCACATAAATCAGTAGTCTACAGACTTTTGAGTAGCCTAAGACCCTGAGTGTTTGAACTGAAACAGTATTTATACATGAGCCAGATCATACAAATTCCCTTCAGAGAAGATTTGCCAAGTGGGATTTTTCTTGTAAAGGTATTATGGAGGCTGGGTACCCTCTTTTCTTAGCAAGAATGTCATCTTCCTTTGGAGGCAGGACAAGTGGGGTTTTTCTTCTGAAGTTCAGGCACCCTCTTAGCAAAAAAGTCAAGTTTTGTCATATCTCTTTTCAATAGAGCAAATTACAATTAGGCAGCCCTCTGTCCTATATATGATGATAATAAGGATAGCCAAGGTTATTCTGTACCTCAGAGCAAATGAGATGACAGTGTCAGAAACTCCTGGACATATTCCAAGACACTGAAGGCATGCACAAACTCCCTTTGGCAAAGATATCTACAAGGAATTCTATTATTTATTTTAACCACACTACAATTAGGGGCAGCTGAGTGGCTCAGTGGATTGAGAGCCAGGCCTAGAGACTGGAGGTCCTAGGTTCAAGTCCGGCCTCGGACACTTCCAGCTGTGTGACCTTGGGCAAGTCACTTGACCCCTACTGCCCACCCTTACCACTCCTGGGCCAAGGACGGTCCCTAGCCCAGATGAAAAAAGGAGGAGGGTTGGGCGTGGGGCTAGCAACCCCACCCTGTAAAAACTACATCTGCTAAAGAAACTGCAACCTAAAGTAGGGGCAGCTGGGCTAGCAACCCCACCCTGTAAAAACTACATCTGCTAAAGAAACTGCAACCTAAAGTAGGGGCAGCTGGGCTAGCTCAGTGGATTGAGAGCCAGGCCTAGAGACGAAAGGTCCTAGGTTCAAGTCCAGGCTCAGACACTTCCCAGCTGGGTGACCCTGAGCAACTGTGTGTCCCATTGCTTACTGGTTGTGGCCCTATGCTTCTAGAATGGAGTCCCAGGATAAAAAAAAAACAACACTACAATTATTGATTACTGATTCTCATGCATAGTTCCTCAATCAGCTAATAATCAGAATTATTTCTTCTTATTAAGTCTATTATGATTACAACTTATCATTAAAATACTGATTGTATAATAAGATACAGAAGCATAAAACAATGAATGTAAATTGAAGTTGCCTAATTAGCTTTTCCTTTACAGCACCTAAATTTGAGGCTCAAATCCTTTGGTTTTGGCAAAGATCAGTCCTCCAAAGAATTATAAGGTAAGAGAAATGTGCTTTTAGGGGTCTTTTCACACCTTCACACTTCACTTCACCCTTCTTTTTTTTGGTGATTTTCAACTATCATAAATTTGGCAGAGAAAAAGGCTTTAGAAGCAAACTAGGTCAATCCCTCATTGTACAAAATAAAGCAAAAAGAAACAGATGTACCTAAAGGTGACACAGAGAATAAGTTGAGATTTGAAGCTCAGGGTTTTGACTCTAAATCCAACATTATTATTAGGATATTTGAGAGATAACTTAGGTAACAGATACCAAAATAAGGACTAATCAATCAATCATCAAAGCAAAAATTAATCATAGACTCATAAATCTAGAACCATAAGGGATTTCACAGTTGATTTAATCTGCATAATTTTACAAATCTTAAAATTAAGAATAAAGGAGTTTAAGTAACTTGTCCAATATCATGCAAGTAATAAAATACAGAGGTAGAATTTTAAACTAAATTCTTTCCATTTGTACTATGGTTAAGTACCTATAGAGGTCCAGCTCTATATACCAGGGATTTTCTGAGTGGCCTAGGGTGGACATGAGATGTAAAGAACAAAGCAGTGGAAACAATGGTTTTTAGCTCATAGTTGCTGCAAGGTACAATGGAGTCACAAATTTATTATATATGAAATTAAAGGTCCCTTTCACCCAAAAGCACAGGGGAAGTTTCACAGCTGCACAGAATTGCAGTTTCAACATAGGCAATACAAAGAGGCTTCAGAAATTTCAAGGTAAAGATAAGACCCAGGTTGGACTTTCAGCCGCCTTACTATCAGTAAGCTAAGTCTGGGAATATTTTGCTAGGATGGGAAGCCCATGAATTTTTGGCGATGGCTGGTCTGAAACTACTTTTGAAACCCAGTAGCTGCATTTTTGACCAAGGGAGAGAATGTTAACCTCTTGACTGTTGATTTGCTAAGAACTTAAACCTTTCCAGTAAAACTGTATTGCTTTCTAAAAAGAAAAGGTGTGAATCATAAAAGGTGTCAAAAGAGAAATCTCAGATTTTTATCTTAGATAGCCCATCCAGTCTTATTCTAATTTTATAGAACAGAAAGATTAACACATGGCTTTGCTGGGCTGCATTGACCTTTTGATGGGGTCCAGATAAAAATATCTATTTGAGACTCTGTTTCTCTTAACCCATCCCACATATTCACCTTTTTCTTTTAAATTGAAGTGATTTATTACATAGCAAAACCTTTATTAGTGAAAAGAGTCATAGAGTAGTTATAATCATCAGCTCTACCTGGATTTAATGGGATTTACAGATTATGCTTTTTCTTTATGGCTCGCAACAGTACTATGGTTAAGTACCCACTAAGATCCTTTAAAGGAACTGCATAAAGGAATTACAAATTAAAAAACAGAAACTGAAAAATAGATATTAATTAAAACCAAACAAAACCTGCTGGTTGAACTTACTAGTATGGCAAGATTCAGCTGAATCTTTGCAGCATGTTTATTGGCTTTAACTCCTCCCATTCATACTAGAGAAGTGGACCCTACACTTCTATTGTTTCATGATTTTGAATATACTTCTCCCAACTTTAATGCCTTTATCACTGACTATCTCCCTTAACCATTCTCATAGTTCCATATAGGCCCACCTTTCTGTGATGATTTATTGGCCCTGTTAACAGAGTCTATCATTTATTGACACTGGCTTAATAATAATGATAATAATAATAATCTTTTAGGTATCACTTTAAGGTTTGGAAAGGACTTTACATATATTATTTCATCTGATTCTCACAACAGTCTTGTGAGGTAGGTTACTAGTATCCCTATTTTAGTGACAGGTAAACTGAGGCAGAGGAATTAAGTGACTTCCCAGCATCACACAGCTAATATGTGTCTGAGGAGACAAGGTTTGAACTTTAAATCATCCTGACTCAAAGTCCAATACCTTAACCACTACTATACTCTGCTTCTATTCTGGCATTAAAAAAATTATGTCAATTAGCAAATGTTTTTAAAAGTGTATACTTCATGACAATCATTGTGCTACTTGCTGAGGCTATAAATAAAAAAATAAAATAAAATAACCTCTTCCCAAATAAGATTACATTTTATGGGATACCAAGTAAAAGCATGTATGTAAACAAATGAACATTAAAAAGGATCTGCTGAATTTTTGAACTCCAAAGTGCTAAGGAGATTGAACATGTCAATTAGTCCAGAGACATTTTAATGAAAAACAATATCTTCATCCAAAGAGCAAATCATGTTTATATGACACTATAGAGCAGTGATGGTGAGCCTTTAGAGGTCGAGTGCCCAAACTGCAACCTTTAAGCTGCATGTGAGCCTCCTTCCCACCTTGCCATAGAGAGGGGAGGGAAGAAGTGCTCCCATTGGGCTGCTGGGCAGAGGGGCAGGTCATGTGAGAAATGTCCTTAGGTGAGTGTGGAGATGGGGAGGAGAGAAGCTCCCTCTGGCACGCATGCCATAGGTTTGCCAACACAGCTATAGAGTTTATTTCTGCAGCATTTAAGGGTTAAATATTGACCTCAAAACTGCGTAGTAGATTCTATAAATACTATTCCCATTTTATAAATGAAGAACTTTAATTAGATACAAGTTCGCACTATTAAAAGCTAAGATTTAAATTCAGTTCTTTTGATTCAATCTAGAACTCTTGACCTTAAACCATGATGTATTTCATGAATTTTATTTTTAATCTGTTTTTCAATTATGAAACAATTTTTTTCTCCTTCTTGCTCCCTCCCATAAAAGAGAAGCAAAGTTCTTACAACAGAGAAGCACAGTCAAGTAAAATAAATGTCTCCAGTAGACCTTTCCCAAAACTCTACCTTTCATTCTATATAGTATTCCTTCTGTTTCTCATCACCAATCAATAGACTCTAAAGATGAACTTTCAGCCATTAGAAAGACTGGCACATGTCATGTTTAATTACCAGAATTTGGATGTTATTTGAATAATTAGATTTAATAGCATTTTACTTAATATTTAATTATGTTATTGTAATAACATAACTTAATAACATAACATTTTAATAATGTAATTATTACCACTTGGTTATTCCAGATCACGAAGGAATATAATTTTTTGAATAAATGGAGTCCTTGCTGGCACCTTTGAAATTATACCATAAAAAGGAGCTTTTATAAGTCTGCATGTGAATTCATTTATACTCAAAGCTAGCTCTGGATTAAGGGGAGAAAGAACTAAAGATAGGCCAAAGTCCTTTGCCTACACTTTTCTTCATTTTTTAAATCTTTGCTTTCTGTCTCAGTAACAACTCAGTGATAGAAAAGCAAGGGCTAGGCCAATGGAGTTAAGTGACTTGCCCAGGGTCACACATTAAGGAAATGTCTGAGGTCACATCTGACCCACCCCTTTCCACAGGGTTGGAGAAGCATAGAAATCAGATCAAGAACCATAAAGGAAGTAGAAGAACATTTGAATTCAAAGCTCCATATCTGCAGATGATGAAATTGAGGTTCTAGGCAGATGACTACTTACCTCTTCCAGACTAACAGTAGTCATATCCTTTTTAGCATTTTACTTGCCATGATACTCAGCCTGGAGATGTCTCTTTTGGAAGCAATTATTATTGCTTAAAAGTAGAAATTAAAATGGAGCAAGGAAGAAGGGAAATTATTCAAAGAAATTTTTCCCTGACATGCAAAACTCTATAGCAATGAGTAGGTGGGTAGGGGGACACCCAGGCAGGTGTGACAATAGAGATGGACCCACTGATGCTTTTAGAGTATTAGATTGAAGAAGGTATTAATAAAGCATTTAATAGATACAAAGTATTAACTTATTCAGCAAATCCGTTAACAGATTTAAACCTCAAAGTAAATCTCCTCTGTTTAATTTTGGAGACAGGGAGTTGGACATCTGTGAACAGTAAACTTTTAATATATTTCAGGACCAAAGACCTTCAGTTCTTGACAGGTCAACTAAAAAAGCAAAGCTCTAGTACGCATCATGAATCACATTCAGAGAGGAGCAGCACCAACCTGTTTCATTTAAATCTCTCCTTTAAATTCCACTACATTTCGTGTCATCTCATTCTCACATTTTCTTCCCATCTGTTAAAATGTATATGCTGCACGATGGTGAAAGGGCAAGCTTTAGGCCAACACTAGGAATGCTGATTCAGGAAGAAGAGAACTTCGAGAGAGAGTCAGCATTCAGCCATTACCTCAGCTCGACTCAAATCCCCATACTGTGGGAAGATGACATTTTTTTTAGATGAAGTAAATTTTTGGCCCTTTGAGCATTCAGGGTCATTATGGAGGAGAAGGAGCATCTCTGGCAGACTGAAGGAGGTCATTCAGGGCCAATCACAAATTCTAGAACTGGATTCACCCCACATCAATTCTCTTTATTCTTTCCCTGGGTGAAATTGCTTTTTACATTTTCTCTAAAACAAATTCAAGCCCTGTTTTCTTGTTCAATGGCACTGAAACATCAATTGTTTCTCTATTCCAAGCCTAAGTTCATATCACAATAAACTCTCTATATAAGAAAAACAAATTAGCAACTTCAGTGGACAGGATCCAAAAATCCCCATGGTGGCAAGCACCAAGACAGAATCAATAATCTAATAGCTCTTATTTTTTATTTTATCTCTACTATGTCAGAATAATAGTAGCTCAAGATTTCTGAGTCTTATAAATTTTTAAGTATTTTCAGTACTTAATCTCACTTGATTCCTCAAGTAATTTCATGCAAGAAGTGTAATTATTACCTCTATTTTACATATGAAGAAAGTGGTTGAGATTAGTTAAGAGGCTTGTACAGAATTGAATGTCTGGCAATTATATAAAATAGAATTTGAACCCAGTTCTTCTTAGCTCAAAAGTTAGATCTTTCCAATAAGACATCTAGGAAGGAATCTTTTCACAATTCTGCAAGTCAATAGGGCAAGTACAGGCATACACTGAATAATTACATTAATGCATGCCACAAAAACATTAGGTGAGACTACATTATAGCAAACAGCTAGTACCACTGGAATGATGATCTATTGTCTATGTAGTACTTCTTTAGTTCTTTCTGATTTTGTCAGGAAGGGTTTCTTTATAATAAACATATATGTCACATTTATATAGCTTTTTAAGTTTAGAAGACAAACGATATTTTCTCACGTTTACAGATGATAAAAATTAAGCTAAAAAAGTTAAATGGCTTCCTTAAGTAACTCAGCTGATAGACCACAGAACAGGACATATAAAACAAGAGAGCTGAAAGGGACCTCATAGATCATTTAGTTAAGGGGTTGGTGAACTTAATGTCCCATTAGACATCTTCATAAACACTTCTCTTGTACTGAGTTGGATTCCCTTACATTATGTCACTTCACTTAGAAAATCATAGCTTTCAGGAGTTCCATAAATTAGGATGGGGAACTATCTACACATACATCTATATGTACACATGTACATATATAATTCAATACGATTGGTTTCCTTGGCAATTCCAAGTATTTTATTTTAAACAATTTAAAACATTCCTAGTAGGTGTCCATAGGCTTTGCATGACTATCAGAAGTATGTATCTTTTGATACAGACAAAAAAGAATATAGACTCCTGATTTTAGCCCAAATTCAGTATTTTAAATATCAGTATTTTAGCCCATCTATCAATGTCATCTATCAATAATCATCTATCAATAAGCTGACATCCACTGGTGAAATAAATTACACAAGGCTACACAGTTATTTAGTGAAAATTCTGCCCTTAGAACCCAATAACCAGACTCTAATTCCAGTAGCAAAACTGATATGTGTGTATACATTTCCTATGAAAAAAGAAAACAATAAAAAGATAAAAAATGAAGGCTTCCCACCCCCATGTATTTAGGAAAACTCTCAGAGAAGTTTTTTTATTATATTTCCCTTTGCTATGCCATCTTATTGGAAAGATATAACAAATGAGAAGTAGGAGACACCAGTAATGCCATTATTATTTTGAATATAAACTTAATAGCAGGTAGTATTTCATGTTTGCTTTTATGGTCCAAGCAACTAGTAGAGAAAGTATTTAATAGATACTTGTTGACTGTTAATTGCTCATTTAGGAGCAATAGTTTGTCAAAAATTTTAAAGCTGGCAGAATATAAACTTCTTGAAGGCAAGTACAGACTTCTCAAGTACCCATAGGCACTTAGCCCATGTTAGACTCTTTGTAAATACTTGTTGTGTCTTGAACTGAGTTGAATTTCCTTACATTATGCTACTTCACGTAGAAAGTCATCCTCAAATTATCTCATTTCATTTGATTTTAAACACTATTTATCTTCCCAGCCATTGTATTACTTTGCCTTTGTGTCACAAAATTCAGGAGAAAAAAGTAAGAAGAACATAGATGATTTGCATGGGTGATCTTGTCTTTCTTAGCAATTGATTTCTTGAAATGTCAGGTTAGCATTTCTTGGCCTGAAGCCTCAAAGCTCCACCAAGACATGATTGAATATATTCACTCCCATACTGATTATTCCTATGAAGTATTAAGTTATATGAATAAAAATAATAATGAAATTTCTAAAATTTCATATTTGCATTTGTAAAGGATGGATCAAGAGAATTTTCTTATTAACTGATGGAGTTTGCAGAGCCTTTAAAATTGTTGAAAGACTTAAAATTTGGCTTAATTGATATTTGATTAGTTGGCTTCCACTGTCATAGGAAGCACAGAAATAGATGAATCATCTGTTTTTACTGTACTTCACTGGCTAAATCTCTTTCCTTTGTTCCAGAATGATTCTAAGAGCACATCGGTTCTAGGAATAGGACTTGATACACACCAGTGAGATTACCCTGGGTGGAATCCCTAACCTTAGGAGCCATTAATGGCTACATTGAGGTAGAAGCACCTGAGAGCTACAGAATTTCTGAGATGAGAGTTTCTTTAGGATAATGAGCTCCTAATACCAGCAATAGAATGTCAGAGGCATATAATCTCTCAATCACATGGCAACTAGGAATTGGGAACAAAATAACCAAGTGATGTTATGGAAAGTTGCTCATTAGTCATCCCAATTGGAGTCCTGGAATCTATCCTAGAAGTTTCCTAGGACTCATCATGCCATACTCTAGATTTATATCAAGATGAGAAGAATATATTGAAGAAAAAAAATTAAGAGTTTGAGGATCAGACCTTCTAATGAAATAAGGGGAAATGTAGCATGAATGTTGATGAGAGAGGATGATCTTGCAAATTATCTGTACCCCACCAACCACCTAGAAAAAGCAGGAATAAGGTTCTAAATGGGGAGCAGGGGACTTGGATGTTTCATTTCCCTATTACCATGAGTTATCAAGATGATGTGGGTTTGATAAGAAGATATTAATTCGTAATTTCCAGAATGGGGTCGACCAGGAGACCACCAATAGCAACTTTAATTTCATTTGATTTCTGAATGGAACATAAACCACAGTGTGACAATACAAGTCTGCAGTGTTTTATAGTGAGAAATAAGATTTGGGTTAATTGCTTACAAGCTAATATGAGGAGTGCTATCTACATTTCTGGGATATGTCTTTGACATTTTCTACATTTTCTATGACATGTGATAAAGATTATTTTATACCCAATAAATACAATGAACACGTCTGTATGGACCTAGATATGAGCTAGAGTTTGAGATTTCCTAGATTGAATTCTGGCTGAGTATATAATGAACCAAAAAGAGTTGTCAAAATGAGGAATAACTGTCATAGTTAAATCTGTTTTGTGTAAGTTTAAGTAATTAACTACTTTTCATATATATAACATAATATATGCATGTATTATATATTTCCTATATTTTATCTACATTGTACTGGTCTTTTGGGGCAGTAATTGTGTTCCTTTTCTAACATTGAATATTGATATATGTTTATTGGTGGAATGGAAGATCTCATCATTCCTTTAAGTCTTGTGTCTCTGATATAAAGTTCTAAGCTTTATTTAGACCAGCATATGGCTGATATTTTGAAAAAGTGATGGAAGTAAAATGGAGGAGATTTGTGTATATACAGAATACACAAGCGTGGCTGATGCATATTCCATGTGCAAGAGTATTCTGAAAGAATTATGATTACATGTATGAGAAGTCCATTGGAGAAACTAAGGAACTTATAAAAATATTTTTAATTGGTTCTAGTCTTCCAAAAGGATAGTAAAAACCTATTTTACTGTCAATAATTGCGCAGTTGGACCTGGGAACATCATGAAAAGGCTTTAGCTGACCTCAGGCTTTTACTCTCTTTGGCTGCTCTTTTGGTAAATCTCTGTTCTTGGTTTGAGTACTTTATTGATAGTTTCTGATAAGAGAAAATGCTGTAATAGGAATGCTTTGAATAGAGACACTACATATAGAAATGAACTTGATGGGATCAAAGATATATAAAAAATGTGAAAAGTCTGAGCCCACTCTCCTCAAAAACTAAAAAAGTAGAAAAGAGCATGTGCCCTTGGAGTATTGGGATGAAATATTTGTACTTTTGTTTTTTTTTTATCTTGGAAGCAAATATTCCTTTTGAAAAGCTAATTTAAGTTAAGTAGTTAAATGAATGGGTCAGCTTCCCTGTCACCTAAAAGTAGGGGAACAAAACCAGTCAGAATTTGAGGTGAGAGTATCTGAAGAAGGCATCCATTATACTAAATAGTATATAACACATGATGAATAGGAAAAAATTTTGAAATCCCTGATGCTTATCAAGGGAGGGGAATAACCAATATTTTTAGCAGAATATTCTCTTTGAATTGGGTTGTTTGGGTGCCCAATCAAAATTTGTAGTAGCTCATCTTTCAGTCATTTATACAACCTCTTGAGACTTAGGACTATATTTTCTCTCTCTTTGTATCCCCAGCACTTAGCACAATATCTGAAACAAAGTGGGTTTTCAATAAATGCTTATTTCATATTTCTATTCACAAAGTAAGAAAATTCAAGTTGAAGCATAGTAGATGAAAGACTAAAGTGGGAGTTAGGAGACCTGGCTTCAATTTATATCTGAGATATTTTTGCATATATTTAGCCCTTCAGTTTCATCATCTGTAAAACTAGCATAATAATACATTATCTATCTCTCTGGATAATTTTTTAATATAAATTTTATTTTATTTTTTTAAACCTTTACCTTCTGTCTTGGAGCCAATACTCAGTATTGGCTTCAAGGTTGAAGAGTGGTAAGGGCTAGGCAATAGGGGTTAAGTGACTTGCCCAGGGTCACACAGCTGGGAAGTGTTTGAGGCCAGATTTGAACCTAGGACCTCCCGTCTCTAGGTCTGGTTTTCAATCCAATGAGCTACCCAGCTGCCCCCGTCTCTGGATAATTTTAAGGAAAATCTTTTGCAAAACTTGATGCTGAAAATTAATATGAAATTATTATCTCTTGTGCATATTAACACATGATATTTTTCCTTATTCCTTCTGAAAAAAATATTCATAGCTGTACTCTAAAGCAGTACTACATAGCAAAAATGAAATATTCAGACAGTATAGTAATAAAAGGACAATATGAAGTATTTTTGACTCAATATGATACAAAAAGAGGTGCTTCCTATATATTTATAAAAATGTTGGTTGTCTTGCATCTCTGTCTTACAAGATTGCTTTTACTGTAGAAACTTGGTTTCCAATTTGGCAGTGCCAGAAAAACAATGTCAATAAATGCCCAACATATTGTCAACACTAAGCAAAGCAGGAAAAATGGATATACTTTAGTATCAAAAGATCATGTCAAGAAAGCAAAAGAAAATCAAAGTATGTGATTGTTCAAAAACACCTGCTATTTACTATACAGTAATAGATTTTGAGCATTTTCTCTAAGGTGGAGACTTTTGATTATTTTTAGAGACTAAAAATATTGATCTCAAAATAAATAATATGGACATATGAATAATATTTTTAAAAGAGATAAAAAAGTTTGAGAAGAAATTTTTAAAAAATCTTTAATTTTTGACACTAATTATTTCTGTCCCTGAATTCTGAATGTCTTTATGAGAGAAATGAATAGGAAAAAATTAAAGGAGCAAAATGAATTGATCATATTTCAATACCAGCACACAATGATTTTTTGTGTATTCATCTACATCATTAAAAACAGGTATGAAAGCTATGCCCCAATACCCTTTTTAATTTACAGAGGGAAATTTGGGATGATGGATAATGCTGCTAGGAGATAGATACCTGCTAGGAGAGATAGGTATGTTAATTCAGTGCATTGAACCATTTTATACACACACATAACTTCTAGTCATGTATTACAGAATGAATCATTCTGGCAAATAAAATATGAATTTTCAGTAATTCCAAGTTATTGGTAGGGATGAAGGGAGAGATAGAAAAGGAGAGAAAGAAAGTGCAAGAGAGATAGATAAGCAGGCAGAGACAGAGAAAGATGAAGAGAAAGGAAAAGAAGAGGGGAATAAAGACAAAGATAGATGGAGACAGAGAATGAGAGGCAGAAATAACTTTTAAATTATACATATTTTAAAAATTGTATTCATGTTAATGTATATGAATATTTGATTTTTTATGTATGGTCTTTAGCTATAAGTTCTGGTGTATAATGGCACCTAGAAAGAATATAAAAATGAATGCTTTGAATTTATCAAACATCTTTCTTCTAAAAAGATCCACATTGGAGACATCATTAAAAATGTATTTTCAGGGGGCAGCTGGGTAGCTCAGTGGATTGAGAGCCAGGCCTAGAGACGGGAGGTCCTAGGTTCAAATCTGGCCTCAGATACTTCCCAGCTGTGTGACCCTGGGCAAGTCACTTGACCCCCATTGCCTACCCTTACCACTCTTCTGCCTTGGAGCCAATGCACTGTATTGACTCCAAGATGGAAGGTAAAGGTTTTTAAAAAAAATGTATTTTCACAATTTTATTTTATAGTAGTTAAGCATTGTTATCTCTTTTCTATAAATAGGGTTCCTCTTAAGAATTAAGATTAAGACTAAGATGGCTGCAATATAGAAGCAAGGGGTTTCCTCTCCTGACCACATACCTACATAAAGTGCCTCAAAAGGACAAAAACCAAAACCAGATGAGTGAAGGGGATCTTCTGTAGGGTGCAGCCTTGAAGGTAAGCAAGGTTTGGGCATTTCCATGCTATAAGGTGATAAAATTACTCCTACCAAAGCATGGACTGATCACCCCTCCCCCACTCCATCTACAGCATTAGAGTCAGAGCAAGCCCAGAGTCAGACTGAGCATGGAGCAATTACTAGGCTCTCTAGGGACTGGCAGATGACACCACAGACTTACCCCAGAGAGCAGCTAGATAAGGGAACCCAGGAGGCTGAGAAAGATGGAAATTGGGAGCTGAGATAAGTCAAAGAGGGACTGCACACAACAGATGCAGAGGAGACTGAAAAGTGGCCTCAAGCAAAAATCTGCTCTCTATCTTGATACACAGAGAGCCTGCCTTCCTCACTCAGGATTCTGATTGGGAATGGAAGAAAAAAACTAGCACAGAAATGGCATCCAAAACTCAGGAACTATAATCTGCAACTATCAAAAAAACAACAACAAGAAAAGAACCTTGACCCTGGATAATTTCTATAAAGAAAAACCCCAGACTACAGAAGAGACAGCAGAGGATGACAAACAAGCAAACACACCCAAATCTTCTTTAAAAAATGGAAATTGGTCACAAGCTCTTGAGGAGCTCATATTTGAGATTATGAACCAAGTGAGAAATATAGAAGAAACTTGGCAAGAAAAGTGGGAAGTAGCTCAAAAAGAAAATAATAGTTTAAAAGACAGAATTTCCCACTTAGAAAAAGAAGCACAGAAATCAAATGAAATGATAAGCAAACTGAAGACCAGAAATGACCTGATGGAAGTCATGAAAAGCAGGACAGACCAAACTTAAAAGTAAAATCATAGCTGAAAGCCAGTCTTTAAGAACTAGAATTGGGCAAGTAGAAGCTAATGATCTCACAAGACAGCAAGAATTAGAAGCAAAGTCAAAAGAATGACAAATTAGAAGGAAGCATGAAATATCTCATTGAGAAGATTAGAGACTAGGAAGACAGGTTGGGAAGAGACAATTTGAGAATCAAAGGCCTACCTGAAAATCTGGAAATAAATAGAAACCTTGACATCATATTACACAAAATTATCCCAGAAAACTGCCCTGATATTCTTGAACAAGAGGGCAAAATAAACATTGAAAGAGTCCATAGATCACCCTCTACATTAAATCTTCAAAAGATAACCCCCAGGAGTGTTATTACAAAATTCAAGAACTTCCAAACAAAGGAGAAAATATTGCAAAAAGCCAGAAAGAGAATGCCGATATCAAGGATCATCAATCAGGATTAACAGGATCTGGCAGCCTCCATACTAAAGGATGACAATGTGTGGAATATGATATTCAGAAAAGCAGGAGAATTAGGTCTACAACAAAGGATCACCTACCCATTTATACTGACAATATATTTCAAGGGAAAAGTATGGGCATTTAACAAAATGGAAGATGTCCAAATATTTGTCAAGAAAAGACCATAAATAAATGGAAAATTTGATGTCCAAATACAAAATTCAAGAGAAACATGAAGTGGTAAATAAGAAAGGGGAAAAAAAAATTTAAGGGCTTCAGTAAGGTCAAATTGTTTATATTCCTATATGAAAAAATGATATTTGTAACTCTCAAAAACAGTATTAACTATGTTAGTAGTTAGAAGAATTATTCATAGGTAGTGGTTGGGGTACTAAGTGGTTTAAGATGATAGGTAAAAAAAGAAAGGGGGGGAATAGAAGATGACACCAAGAAAAACTTGAAGGACTACAAAAAATAGGATGAATTATACCACACAAAGAGGCACATGGGGGGAGGGGAAGAATACTATTATAAGAGGAGAAGAAGAGAGTGCTAATAGGTAATATTTAAATCTTTCTCTCAGTGGAACCAATTATGAGAGGCAAGAGCATCTAGATCCATTGGAGTATGGAATTCCATTCTACCCTACAGGGAAGTTGAGAGGGAAAAACCAAGGAGGGGAGTGGGGTGGGGAGTAACAAAAGGGAGGGAAAGAGAGGGGGGAGGGAATTTAATAGACCCTAAAGAAAAATAAGAGGGAAATAAGAAGGGAGGGAGTGGGAAGGGAAGTAAAATAAGGATGGGAATTAGGGGGACTGATTAAAAGCAAAAAAACTGGTGTAGAAGGCAATAGTGAAAATCAAAATCATGGGGAATACACAGGTGGTAATCATAACTCTGAATGTGAATGGGATGAACTCATCCATAAAGTGGAGGTAAATAGCAAAGTGGAATAGAAACGAAAATCCTACCATATGTTTTCTACAAAAAACACACGAGGCAGATAGACACACACAGGATAAAGATGAAAGGATGGAGCAAAAGCTATTGGGCATTAACTGAGAAAAAGAAGGCAGGAGTCACAATCATGATATCTGACAAAGCCAAAGTAAAAATAGATTTGATTAAAAGAGATAGGGAAGGTAATAACATCCTGATAAAAGGCAGTATAGACAATGAGGAAATAGCAGTACTCGACTTGTATGCATCATATGGTATAGCATCCAAATTTTTAAAGGAGAAACTACTGAAGCTTAAGGAGAAAAGAGATAGTAAAACTATACTAGTGGGAGACCTGAACCTTCCTCTATCAGATATAGATAAGACAAACCAAAAAATAAATAAGAAAGAGGTAAGAAAGAGATGTGAATGAAATCACATAAAAAATTAAGAGTTATATATATATATATATGTATATATATATATATATATATAAAACTCTTAAATTTTTCATTTTTCTCCATATATATGGAGAAAAACAAATAGGGACAAAAAAGGAATACACTTTCTTTTCAGCAGTACATGGTACATTGTAGAGATTAAAATTAATATGCAAGAACTAAATATTATATTTTATTAAGTTTTATTAATAATAAACTAACATAAAAATTAGAGTGAAAAAGTGCTAAACTAACTTCAGCCTCACTCATGAAGACAGAGAGAGGGAGGAGCTAGAGAACTTATAAAAACAATAATGTGACCACAGAAACATGGTGGTGCAGGAGAGATTAAAGGGAATTTTGGGAAATGCTAAGGGACTTCTGGGGGATGAAGTCCAAGGTTCAAAATCTCCATTTATACAACATTCACAAAGATTGACTATGTACTAAAGCATAAAACATTGTAAACAAATGCAAAAGAGCAGAAATAATAAATGCAATCTTTTCAGATCACAATGCAATAAAATTAATAATTAGTAAGGGTACATGGAGAGGCAAATCAAAAATTAATTGGAAATTAAATAATATGATTCTCCAAAATTGGTTGGTTAAAGAACAAATCACAAAAACAATTAATAATTTCATTGAAGAGGAGCATAATGATGAGATATAATATCAAAATCTATGGGATGTAGCCAAAAGCAGTACTCAGGGGGAAATTTACATCCCTGAGGGCATATATTAACAAATCAGGGAGGGAAGAGGTCAATGAATTGGGCATGCAAATTAAAAAAGTAGAAAGAAAGCAAATTAAAAATCCCCAGATGAAAACTAAATTAAAATCCTAAATATTAAAGTAGAAATTAATGAAACTGAAAGTGAAAGAACTATTGAATTAATAAGACTAGAAGCTGGTACTTTGAAAAATAAATTTTAAAAAAGTACTGGTTAATCTAAGAAAAAAAGGAAAGAAGAAAACAAAATTAACAGTATCAAAGATGAAGAGGGTGACCTCACCTCTAACAAAGAGAGAATTAAGGTAATTATTAAGAACTACTTTGCTCAATTATATGGCAATAAATATGGCAATCTAGGTGATATGGATGACCATTTATGAAAATATAAACTACCTAGATTAACAGAAGAAAAAATAGAATATTTAAATAATCCCATATCAGAAAAAGAAATTGAACATGGCAGCAAAGAACTCCCTAAGAAAAAACTCCCCATTCCAGATGGATTCACAAGTGAATTCTGTCAAACATTTAAGGAACAACTAATCCCAATGCTATACAAACTATTTGACAAAATAAGCAAAGGAGGAATTCTACCAAATTCCTTTTATGAAATAAATATGGTACTGATTCCAAAGCCAGGCAGATCAGAAACAGAGAAAGAAAACTAACAAAAGACCAATCTCCTTAATGAACAAAGATGCAAAAATCTTAAATAGAATACTAGCAAAAAGAGTTGAGCAAGTGATCATGGTGATCATGAGGATTATTCACTATGATCAGAAGGGATTTATAGCAGGAATGCAAGGATGTTTTAATATTAGGAAAACCATCCACATAATCCATATAAACATATAAACATCCATATAAACAACCAAACCAATAGAAATCACATGATTACCTCAATAGATGCAGAAAAATCCTTTGACAAAATAAAACACTAATTCCTACAGAAAACACTAGAAAGTATAGGAATAGAACGGCCTTTCCTAAAAATAATAAACAATATATGTGTGTGTGTATGTATATGTATAATCATCAGCAAGCATCATCTGCAATGGGGAAAATGAGAAGCCTTCCCAATAATATCAGGAGGGAAGGAAGAATGCCCTTTATCACCTCTATTATTTAACTTTGTACTAGAAACACTAGCAGTAGCAATAAAGAAGAAAAAAAATTGAAGGTATTAAAATTGGCAATGAGGAGCCTAAACTATCATTCTTTGCAAATGATATGATGGTCTTCCTAAAGAATCCTAAAGAATCAACTAAAAAGCCAGTGGAAATAATCAACAACTTTAGCAAAGTTGCAGGATACAAAATAAACCCACATAAATCATCAGCATTTCTTTATATTTCCAACGCATCTCAGAAGCAAAGAGTTAGAAATAAAAATTCCATTTAAAATCACCCTAGATAATATAAAATATTTAGGAATTTATTTGCCAAGACAAACACAGGAACTATAAGAACACAACTACAAAACACTTTCCACACAATTGAGTCTAGATCTAAACAATTGGAAAAACATGAATTATTGATGAGTAGGATGGGATAACATAATAAAAATGACAATCTTACCAAAATTAATTTACTTATTCAGTGCCATACCTATCAAACTACCAAGAAACTTTTTTACTAAATAAAAAATTATAACAAAGTTCATTTGGAAGAACAAAAGATCAAGAATGTCAAGGGAAATAATGAAAAAAGTGAAAGATGGGGGCTTATAAGTACAGGATCTCAAACTGTACTATAAAGAAGTGGTCATCAAAATAATATGGTGCTGGGTAAGAGACAGAAGAGAAAGTCAGTGAAATAGACTTGGGGTAAGTGACCTCAGCAAGATAGTGTATGATAAACTCAAAGAGCTCAGGTTTGGGGACAAAAAAATAATTTGACCAAAACTGCTGGGAAAACTGAAAACAGTATGGGAGAAATTAGGTTTAGATCAACATCTCACACCCTACACAAAGCTAAATTCAGAATGGGTGAATCACTTAACTATAAAGGAAACTATAAGTAAATTAGGTGAAAATAGAATACTTTACCTGTCAGATCAATGGGAAAGGAAAGATTTTAAGACAAAGCAAGAGATAGAGAATATTACAAAATGTAAAATGAATAATTTCGATAACATTAAATTAAAAAGGTTTTGTACAAACAAAAGCAATGCAACCAAAATTAGAAGGGAAGCAACAAATTGGGAAAAAAATATTTAAAACAAAAAAACTCTTACAAAGGTCTAATTACTCAAATATATAAGGAGCTAAATCAATTGTACAAAAAAATCAAGTCATTCCCCAATTGATAGTTGGACATGAATAAGCAATTTTCAGATAAAAAAACTCAAAACTATTAATCAGCACATGAAAAAGTGTTCTAAATCTCTTATAATCAGAGAAATGTAAATCAGAACAACTCTGAGATATGTAAGGATGGAACTTGTGCAAGAGGAAGGGGACAAAAGGAGCCAGAGAAGGAGTGGTGGACAGTTCATGACAGTTGGTGATAGTTGAGACCAGAGAGAATTCTGGGTAATTCTCCAAAGGAGGAAGAAGGAGGAAGAAGAGGAGAAGGGCTGCTGGTGGAGTACTGAGAGAGGGAGAAGGAGAACATTCATCTCAGCCCAGATCCAGTTCTGAGGGCTTCCTGAGGATCTTTCTATCAACTTCAATCATAGAGTCAGCTAAGTGTTTGGACTCCATTTTGGAAGCAATCTCTTAGGCTCCTTCTACCATTACCCAACCTTGCTGAGAGACTCTTTCCGGTTTGACTTGCAATTATAGAAAAGGATAGAAATAGGAAATAGAAATAGAAACTGAAGGAGAAGAGGCAAGGGGAGACACTTAGGAGTGGGAACCCCAAAGGGTCCCACCTGAGTCATGGACCCCATAGAAATAGAGAAGGGGGCACCTCAAAATCCCTCTGCCATTCACCCCTTTCCCGAATCCCTGTATTGATATTAATAAAAGACATTCATTAGTCACATAGCGTTCCTGAGTGCCTGAGAGGTGAGGGGGAGGGGAATCACAGCTTGGTCTGGCTGCCTCCATTTTGAAGCCAGATCACCCGCTGTGAAGTTGGCTAACCTTGGGGGAGGCTTGTGTAAACCCCATCATCATTCAGAATCTGATTGGGGTCCTGTATACCTCATCTTATAGGGAAGCCTTGCCCCCAACTCCTGTGGGGTAGCACGACCATTCAGGTCAACCAGTTTTGGGATGATACCCCCTCAAAATCTCAGCAGTGCATATTTGGCATGAGGGGAGAGCTAGAAGAGTCTCATCTCATAGATTCTCTCTCTCTCCCTTCTATTATGACATTGGTTACTGGCTCTCTTATTATTACAGATACTACTTCACACCTAGCAGATTCGCTAATATGAAAGCAAAGGAAAGTAATGAATGTTGGAGGGGATGTGGTAAAATAGGGACATTAATACACTGCTGGTGGAGTTGTGAATTGATCCAACCATTCTGGATGGTAATTTGGAACTATGCCCAAAGGGTGTTAAAAGACTGACTGCCCTTTGATCCAAACATACCATTGCTGCATTTATACTACAAAGAGGTAACAAGGAAAAAGACTTGTACTAAAATATTTATAGCTGCACTCTGTGTGGTGGCAAAAATTGGAAAATGAGGGGATGCCCTTTTATTGGGGAATGACTATACAAATTGTGGTATCTGTTGGTGATGGAATACTATTGTTCTAAAAGGAATATTGAACTGGAGGAATTCCAGGTGAACTGAAATGACCTCCAGGAAGTGATGCAGAGGGAAAGGAGCAGCACCAAGAGAACATTATACACAGAAACTGATACACTGTGGCATTATCAATTATAATGGACTTCTCTACTAGCAGCAATGCAATGATCCAGGACAATTCTGAAGGACTTATGAGAAAGAAAGCTATCCACATCCAGAGAAAGAACTGTGGGAGTAGAAATGTAGAAGAAAAACTACTGCTTGATCACACGGGTCAATGGGGATATGATTGGGGATGCAGACTCTAAATAATCACCCTAGTGCAAATATTAATAATATGGAAATAGGTGTTGATCAATGACACATGTAAAACCCAGTGGAATTGCTTGTTGGCTACTGGGGGGAGAAGGTGGGGAGGGAAAGAAAATGATTCATGTAATCATGGAAAAATATTCTGAATTAATTAATTAAACAAATTTAAAAAGAATTAAGACAAATTCTTTATATAGGCTGGTTAAGCAGGAAATATCTGAGCAAAATTAGATTTTAATGACACAGCTTTCAATAAAACAAAACACAATGAAACAGATCTAACTTACAAATTCACATTAGTTTATTCTCTTTCAACATACTCAGTTAATGTAATTAGAAACTTATTTAGTTTTTCAATATTTTTCTGAATTTTGAGGCTTTCTTCTGTCAAAATTTCTGTCCCTTGAGGTTAGAAGCTATTTTTTTCTTATATCTCCAGTAGTAAGCACATAAATTGCACATAGTAGTTTTGTTAATGGAATCAATGAATTAATGCATTTTTTGCCTTCAAAGACATATTTCAGAATAAATTTAAAAATCAGCTTCAAGATTTTACAATCTGATTTTGTTCTGGAATCAAATAATAGGGTCATAAGATCTGTAACTAGAAAATACTTAAAGAGTTTGATTAGTCTAATTTCCTGGTAATTTTAACCAAATAAGGTATAAAGTCAATCCCCCCCCAATTGATAATTTTCCTTAGTTTACCTTTGCTTTAATACCTACAAAAATAATCTATCTAGGTAAAAAAAGAAAAAAAATTATTCATGTATTGGAAAGGGAGGGAAATTTTTCATCAAATATGTCTCATAAGAGTCTGATATTCAAGATCCTATAAGATATCAAAATAAATATATGACTGGAAACTATTTCCCCATACATAAGGGGTCAAAGTATGTTTGCAAACAATTATAAAATTCAAATTATTAACATTGTTACCAGATCACTAATAACAATTAAATTACACATCAAAGCAATTTTGAGGTTTTATTTCACCCACAGAAAATGGGTGATGATAAAAAAAAATACCAGTGGTCTAAATTGAAGGGTTTATAGAAAAATAGGAACACTTTTGGCATTGGTTTGAGAATTGTTACAAATATTATGGAAAGTATTTTGCAACTGATGCACTTGGACCCAGAGATTTCAGTCCTTGGCATATACTTAAAGGATGTCAATTTTTTTTAAGTTCCATATATAAATAAATTTTCACAGTGGCATTTTTTATACCAATAAGTAAAACAAAATGGATATTCATAGATTTTATGATATCTGAATAACGTGTGGTACATGAGTATAGTGGAATATTATTACATTGTAAGAAATAAAAAATAATATATAAAATACAGAGAAGCCTGGAATTGGTACAAAATAAAGTGAGCATAAGGAAGGAAAACACACATATAACTATAATAATACAAGTGGAAAGAAACAAGAAAAAAACTGAAACTGATGTGAAAATATAATTATTGCTTGAATTCAATCAAGAACTATAAGAAGACATTGCCCTCTCTTTATGGTTGTGGAGCATGGGTAGGAAACACTATATGTAACAGTGGACTAAGTTGATGGATTGGTTGATGTTGCTGAAATATTTTTGTTTCTTTCTTTGTTATAAAAGGATAACTCTCTGGGAGAGCATAGCTGGGGGAAAATATACTTGGAATTGGAGGTATTCTAAAAATAATTAATGATTGATATCTCTCATTTTTAAAAAATCCAACCTTCTCTCATTACACATGAGCAATCTGAGTCCAATGTAGAAGACTTAATACTATCATTTTGATATTCCAATTAATTTGGCAAGCGAGTTTTACAGAATACATTTTGGTACCTTACTAATATAATAATCTAATAAAAAACTAATATAAGAATCTGGCGATATAATAATAATAATTTGCATCAAAGACAGCCTATAGATTTTGAGATCCATGATATAAAGCCTGGAGGCAGGGTGTAATTGGAAAAATTTTGATAGGAAGTCACCTCTAGATGTAAAATGGACTGGTCCACATCAGGTTCTATTAACTTCCCCAACTGTAATAAAGGTTCATGACAGGGATTCCTGGTATCACGCAAGCCACATAAAGAAAGAAAAACATTTTGACGAACATCCGAATCAAACAGAACATGATCAATGAACTCAAAATCAAGAAATAAACATACATACACACACACACACACATATATATATTTATACATACGTATAAATATATATAACATACACACACAATCAAATGCTAAACACCACTGACAAAACATCACAAGCCATATTGTTCCGGTATCTGGACCAGAGACCATTTCAGCTGGCAAGTGGTTGGACTATTGACAAAATGTGACAGGGATACAGAGAAGAGAAAAAGAATCAAGAGAAGAACAGGAAACCAGAAAATCACCAAGGACAAAATGCAAGGAAAGAGGACTTTGAAAGACAATGGGAAAGATCATGAACTTTGCAAGAAGAAGGAAAAGGAACTGGAGTTGTAAGGCTAGTGGGGTGGTAGCACAAAAACACATTAACATCACACTATAGGGAAAATTGCATTCACATTACATAAAACTTATCAAGGAAGAGAATCTACAGTCAACTTGAGAAGCTAGACAATGGGAAATGAAGAAAGGTAAGTATGTGTATCCACACTACATAAAAAAGGACATGAAAACAAATTGACAACTAGCTGACACTGTGCATAAATAAGCAAGACTGGATTGTACATATGTATATAAATGTATAAGAATGTACATAAATGTGAATAGTTAGCAACATAGGAAGGTCTTAGCCAAGTATGAAACTGAAAAGCTTGGTATCTGGTTAACACTGGAATGCAGCTTGCAAAAAGGATGTACATAGTTTAAAAATCTTGTGAATAATTGTATTATAGATACCTTAGAGTAGGCTGTAAATACTTCCAAACCATTTAACTACTAAACATACTAATAGTAGTAGAAATAATTAGGAAAATGGATATAGGGACAGAGGTAGTTAGGGAAAATTCAAAATTCAAGGAAGAAAGAATCAGGGAGAGAATAAGAACATAGATTTAAGAATAGTTTAAAAGAGAGTAGCAATACTAATCCACTAACCTTTGTCTTTGATATAAAATAGTATTGTATTTAAGACATATATAGGCAAAACATAGATAAAGTACTAGTTAAACATGAAAGAACATTGTTTTTATTGTTATTAAAATTTATTTTAGATTTAGCATTTTTAGCATTTAGCATTTAGCTAATTTAGCATTAAAAATAGAGCAAGTACTAAGTAGAAATATGTTAAGGATATTGTTTAATAACCTTAGACATAAAACATATTGTTAAGAATAGGAATTGCTATATTGCAAAACTTTGATATTGTATTCAATAGGAAAAGTCCATTGATTGTTGCAAAATTGTTTCACGTGTAAGAAATATGTATTGGAACTTTGTATTCTCTTCCTTTCCCTTCCCAACTTTCCTAGCCCACCTTAGGGAAGTGTAGAAAGGATAGCATTAATATAGGATAAAATAAATGTAGAATTTTTTTTTCTGGAGGGGGAGGAGGAATTAAGAATAGAAAGGGAATAGATAAGTAAATTAGATGAAATAAACGTGGACCCTCCAGCGGACAATCCACAAGCCAAAAAAATGTTGGAATCTGTAAGTGTGGATTTGGGGTAAATCAAGGATAACTAAGCATTCATCTTTGAAGGGGTCTGGAAGCCGACCCCAGGGAACTCTGAGAGAATTCCGTTTGGGAGGGGCCAACAGCAAGAGGATTTTGGTGAAAATTCTGAAGATTCTTAACTGCCAATGGCCAACTGCCAAAGACTCTTGAGAGGACATTCAAGTCTTGGGTAGGCTTGGGGTGCATGGTTGTGGATGGCTGGGAGGTTCTGGACAGGAATTTAGCTCTTCAGAGCTCAAAATTCAGGGGTAACCTGGAGATTTCAACAGCAAAACCTTTCTACTGACTTCATTGCCAATGAAGGAGAAACTGAAAGAGTTGTGCTCCATAATTGGCCTTAGTACCCGGACTCCAGAGGGAGCAGGCACTTGGGGGACTCTTCCTTGATCCCTCTTATACCCCTTCCTGGCAGTTATTCCCCTGTTTGTTAGATAGTGTTAAGGATAGGATATTGTGAGGGGAGGGAGAGTCAGTTTCTGAGTCAAAGCTAGATACTCACCCATTTACCATCAGCTTTCACCCACATACATATAGTAGATGAAAAGGACAAAACTTGAACTCTTCCTTAAACAAAACATAATCAATGCTACACACACACACACACACACACACACACACACACACACACACACACACACACATATATATATATATATACAGACAATATTTTTCTTAATCATACCTCAATTCTTTGCCATGGAGATTAAAGTATATTAATTGAACTATTCTAGAGGATCATCAGTGTTTATTCAATTACTCAAAGTTCTCTTTCCTTCTTTATTGGATGAAATGAGGTAATTCATTCTCTCTGGACCTGAGTTTTTTTCACTTAAAAAAAAACTCCTAATATCTTAATCTATGATGTGATTCTGTTATATCAGATGACTTTTCAGAAAATTCAAATCTGCCCTTGAAAGGATAAAGATTTCCTAACTTTCGGAATATTAAAAAAATAAACTTAATGTTAAGTTAATGTTAAGTATAATCCAGAGAGCAATAGTTATAAGCTATTTCTAGAGTACTAGCACTGTAGGAAGAATATCTCAGTGGGAGCTACTAAAAGCCAGGTACATCTTGTTTTCTATTGCTAGTTCTTAGGAACTAGTCATTTAATTTCTTTCATGATTTTCCTGGCTTTGTCTTCTCCCCGTCCTTGCTTCAGTTCCGTTCCTTATTTCTCCTAGGTTGATACCTTCTATGTGAAAGCTTGATTTTGGATGTAGCCATGGCCCAGTGAATGTCTCAAAACTACAAGTAGGTCGTGCACAGAATAGAGTACTGGACCCCAAGTCTGGGAGTTCTGAGTGCAGGTGCAGTCTTAAACACTTTCTAGTTCTGTGACCCTGAACTTAACCTCTGTCTCAATTTCTTGAATTGAATAATAGCACTAATCTCAGGGATTGTTGGGAGGATCAAATGAAATGTTTCTAAAGGACTTAATGCGTCAACTGACACACAATATGCAATTAATAAATCATTCTCTCTTTCCTTCCTTCTTACTGCCTGATTAAGATTCTTTGACACATCGCCACTATTGTTTCCCTCTAACTAGCATGTATCCTTTTCTTTGCCTGTTCTCACTCTAATACCCCCTGGATCAGGACTGAGGAACTATCTATAATGGAATCTCTTGGAACCCATAATGCAACCCATAATGGAACCCATAATGTCTCTCCTACCTCCATCCCAACTATTATTACAGTTTGAAAAAGGAGCACCTGTCTGGAATTTACGGCCCTACAGACCCAATTATAATACTTCCAAACCAAAGGTACCAGCTACAGGACTAGATGGCCTCCCTAAAGTTGCAGCTAGCCCTTCCTCAACCCTTGTTGAATGCTAAAAGTCCAGCACAAATATTATTGTCTACTAGAAGAGTTGTTAGTATTTTTAGAATGACTGCAACTATTTTTAAAACTCCATACTTCATATTTTCACTGCTAAACCAATAGAGATAGGATTAATGACTTCTTTATTAGAACAGGCTTCCCACTGAGTGATACTTTTAATGAACAAAGTGAGGCAAGTATTTGGGGAATTGGAGAACATTTTGGAGTCAAAAAATCCTTTTAAAAACGAGTTCAGGTTAAAACTACAAAAAAAAATCAGTATGCTCTGATAGAACAAATAGTTTTCAATGTTTGAAATTTCCAGTGATTTTCAGGCCATGAGTTATTAATGATGTTGGAAGGAAATCACATTGATAGAACAATTCCTTGGTGATGCCATGGACCTTAATCAAGGTAAGTTCAAGAGGGCAAAATTAGCCATAACTACACAACCTAAAATAGCAAAGGTTCTATGCCAGACTTCTGAAGGTTCCCAGTCTCAATTTGACTTCCCTGCATACCTTAGCCTCAAAGAAATAACCATTCTTAACCTAAATGAATTTATTCTGTTATGCAAATCATGGCCCTTTCTGATCTTTCTGATGATTTTAGACTGATCAACGCCAAAGTTGTAAATACGTTAGAATGACTAGGAATAAGTTTCGGGATACTTATGTTTAGAGTTCAAGAGTTATATATAGCCTGAATTGATATTCTTCAGTACAAGACTCCCCAATAAAAGGGTCACAGGCTTATGAGATCTTCCACTAGAGGAACCAACAAGCCAACTTCTTTTACTCTCCTATTCAAGGCAATGTCCTGAGCCTACCTTTGGGGCCAGTATCCTTCTCACACTATGGATTGAAGGCTACTTCCTAAGCACCTCAATATTCGTGCCACTGGAAACTCTAACTTCTTTGTCAATTCAGAATCAAAATCCTGCCTTTGTGTTTTGATTGGTGAGAATTTTTTCTTATCTTGTCCATTTGCAGGCCACCATATCTTCTCTTCTATGCTAGTGGTGAATGTAGAATCCTGATCACTACCATTTCTGGCAAGGATGCCTCAACAACCTTTATTCTTTTTTTTTTAATATATTTTTAAACCCTCAACTTCTGTGTATTAGTTCCTTGGTGAAAGAGTGGTAAGGGTAGGTAATGGGAGTCAAGTGACTTGCCCAAGGTCACACAGCTGGGAAGTGTCTGAGGCCAGATTTGAACCTAGGACCTCCCGTCTCTAGGCCTGGCTCTCAATCCACTGAGCTACCCAGCTGCCCCCAACGACCTTTATTCTTAATCTATTCTTTCTGTTTCCTGACTTTCCACTGCAAAACAATCTTCTCTTGCCATGATTTTTCCTGTTAAAATGCCTCTAGTATAACCTCTATTATATAAGATCCTTAAGGGAGGGAAAAGATACTCTTATGAGCTTATATAGGTATTTCTGGTATTGTATTGAATGGCCTAGTACATAATGAATAAATAAGAATTATTTTTATTTATATTTAGTATAGACAGTAACAGCTTAAGTCAACTCAAATAGGAGAAAGGCCATCATGCTCTTAGAGAAAGTAAAAGGTAGCTTGAAATATAATTTTTCCATCTTTTTTTTTAAACCCTTACCTTCCATCATAGAATCAATACTATGTATTGGTTTTAAGGCAGAAGAGCAGTAAGGGCTAAGTAAGGGGAATTAAGTGACTTGCCCAGGGTCACATAGCTAGGAAGTGTCTGAGGCCAAATTTGAACCCAGGACCTCCCATCTCCAGGCCTGGCTTTCAATCTACTGAACCACTCAACTGCCCCCTGCTCCAATCTGTTTTTGTTGCTTCTTTCTAGGATCATGTTATCATATTCTTCTTTTTCAATTCTATTTTCCATCCAAACTGGAAGATTAACCTTTGCCTAATTTTGTTCCAACTTCTCCCAATTTTGTGATTTTGTGAGGCCACCTTCCATTCCTGGAATATATTCCCTGAAAAATCTCTCTTTCTTCATGTTGTATGACTCACATGCCAGTTCATGATCCCCCCAGCTGAAAGTGATCTCTCCAAGATCAAATTTCTTATTACAAGTTGTATGGATCACTTCATCAACCTTATCACTTTCTATTTTGTCACACTTATTTCTGAGCAATCTTATCTCTCATAATAATACAAAAACTTCTTGGGGAAGGAACATATTAACATTTGTCTTTGAACTAAAATTGTGCACAGTTCTTTGCATATGATAAGGGATTACTAAAGACTTTGCACTTAAATTTAACATTAACATTTGTCTTTGAACTAGAATTGTGCACAGTTCTTTGCATATAATAAGGGATTACTAAAGACTTTGCACTTAAATTTAACTGAAAACATGACCGTTTCCATATTCTCCATGTTTTCTTAATAATCTCCTACAGAATGGAGTAGTTACATTTCAGTTTTGCCAATTAAGTCTTCCTTGGTAGTCAAAAGTCAGTTCAGAATAGCATTTGCTCTAATTTATTTTTCTGTTTTCTGAAAGATGAAATGTTCATCAAAATTAGTCAACAATTTAGCAGCTGTTCTGATTTTAGCAGAGAAATAACCATTAGGTATATAGCTAGATGAAATACTTCTGCAACACACACATGTACCTTTAATAAGTACTGAAGCCAGATCAGTTCAAATATGTGACATCATTTTATCCTCAACCAAATACTTTCTGTCATTCTTCCCTTTTCAAGTTCAAGTACTTCCACAAAAGTCTGTATTTTCTGCCTAGGGTAAGATAACTTGAATTTTCTTCCAATGCACCAATACTTAGTACTGCAACATTTAAACAACTTTAGTAGCATAAGGCAACTGGGGCTAGAACCCATTTAGAATGAATAACTAAAATAGTAAATGACTAAATAGTGTTTCCTTGTCTGAACCCTACCTCACCTAAGTTTCTCATTCTACTGGCCCTGCCCTGCTTCCATCTTTACCTGTGGCAACCTCCTCATCAGCGACTTCCCAATATCCAAAGATTTCTCCCCTACCACCTCAGGTGCCGCAATTGGATATTTGTGGCTCTGTTTTGAGTAAGTTATTAAATTATTTTCCATAACTGCACTCTAGTCATGTCATGAGATTGTAGAATCCTATATCTACATCTGGGAGGGGCATCATAGTCTATCTTATTCAAACTTCTCATTTTAAAGATGAGAAAAGTGAAAACCAAGGAGTTTATAGATTTAGAAGTATTAATCATCAGATGTGGGATTTGAACCCAGGAATTTTTACTTAGAATATTGGCATCTTTCCAAGTCTAATTATTCCTAGTAAAAAATAGAGTTGTTCTCTCTCTACTCGATTCAGACACCCATAAAATTTATCCTCTTTAGGTTTGGGGGGGCAACTATCTAGAAAATCTAAAACTAGTTCATCAACTATCCTCAGTTCCTGCTATGAAGAAGAGGAAAAGAGAAAGTGATATTATAGTTCACACTTATATAAAGCTTTGAGGTCTGCAAATTGCTTTACTGACATTATCTCATATATTCTTTACAGCATTGCAAGATAGATGCTACTATTATGTCCGTTTGACAAATGAAGAAACTGAAATTAATGTGACTAGCCCAGCATTTCACAGCTAGTGTTAAGTGAAGTGAATTTCTGGATACAACTCTCTGTGAATACCTATATTCTTCCTTCTTTTGACAACTTCAGATGAGAATGAGCTTTAAGTGTCAGCTGTTCCCCTCTACTCCCTCATCGTTATTTATAGTGCTGCATACTAGTGTACCTTAATTATATGAGATAATTTCCCTGAATTTTCCTTTTCCTTCCTCACCTCCTGAGTATATTCCTTTATTCTTTCCATTTTACCTTAAGATCATAAAGATGTAATAGAATCATTCCCTGAACATGTATAATTGAATTGGGACTGTTGACCCCGGTGATGATAATAGGTTCCAAAGGGGCACATGTAGCATCATCTTTTATCAGTCTATAAGTAGTTGATCTTTTCTTTTAGTCTTTTCTTTTTATTCATTTATGTTTACTTTTCTATATTCCTCTTCACTCATATTTGAACTTCAAAAGTATTACAGCTCTGGTCATTTTTTTCAGGACTCTTTAGAAATCCTCTATTTTTTTAAAAGTCCAATTTTTTTCACTCAAGTATTATACACAGTTTTGTTGGGCAAGTTGTTCTTGGATGTAAGTTCATATCTCTTACTTCCTGGAATATCCTCCTTTATACTGATAGTATTAATGATTCATAATCCTGGCTGAGGATTCTTGTTACTTAATTTTTTCCCCTGACTTTTCAGTATCTTTTCTATAATCTGGAAAATTTCAATTTCGACAATGATATTCATTGAATTTTTTATTTTAGGGTATCTTACAAGAGGTGACAACTGGGTTGTTTCTAGTTTTACTTTGTTCTCTTGTTCTAAGAGACCTTTTTTTAAGATTTCTTAAAATTAGATTTCTTGCCTTATATATTGATAATTACATTCAAGTAGTAGAAGATTAATTTTTACCTCAATTTGTTTTCTAGGTAATTTGTTTTGAGCTATAAAATATTTTTGTTTTTTGTTCAGTCATTTCAATTGTGCCATTATTCATGAGCTCCACTCCCTTTTTTTGCTAAGCTACTAGTGTGGTTAACCTTTTTTTTTCTCCATTTCATTTTACATATGAGGAATCTGAGGCAAATGAGATTAAGAGATTTGGCCAGGCTAACATAGCTAATAAGTGTCTGAGGCAGGATTTGAATTCAGTTCTTCCTGACTCCAGGCTAGTGTTTTATCTATTTTGTCACCTATAAGCCCAAATAATATATTTACATTTTCTTCTATATTTTAGTATATATACTAAATTTTAATATTTTTATTACTTCTTGGAGACATCAACTTCAATATGACTTCTTTTTAAATGTAATATAGTTTGTTGCTTTACAATGTTTTGTATATCTAGTGCCTTGCTGTGAATTTCTGATTACGTCTTTCTTAAAATAATTTTATTTATTTAAATATTTCCAAATTACATGTAAAGCAATTTAACATCATTTTTTAAAAATCCATTACAAATTTTCTTCTTCTTTTTCACCCCTTCCCCATCCCTGAGTTGGCAATCAATAAATATTGATTATATGTGTGAACTCACCAAAAACATATTTCCAATTTGCCTATGTTGAAAAAGAAAATACAGATAATAAATCACAGAAAAATAGAGTTTAAAAAAATAGTATGCTTCAATATTCATTCAGAACTCATCTTTCTCCAGAAGTTGAAATCGTTTTCTCTTTAATTTTGAATTTGAGAATGAAATTACCTTTTTACTTCTGGTCTTTTCATAAGGATTACTTAAATTCCTCCACTTGATGTCCATTTCTCCTAGAAGAATTATACTAAGCTTTTCTGGGTAGGTGATTCTTGATTGTAATCCTAACTCCTTTTGCCCTCTGAAAAATCAATTCCAGGCCCTCTGATTCTTTAATGTAGTCCCTGCTAAAACTTGTGTTATTTTGATTATTGCTCCATGACATTTGAATTGTTCCTTTTTTTTGCCTGCTTGCAATATTTTCTTCTTGACATGAGAGTTTTGGAATTTGATTATAATACTCCTGGGAGTTTTCATGTTGATATTTCTTTCAGGAGGTGAACAATGGATGCTGTTTTTTTTTCCTTTTATTTTAATTTTTATTCTGTCTTCTGGTTCTGCCCAGGGCAGTTTTCCTTGATAATTTCTTTGAAAATGATGTTTAGAATCTTTTTTTTCTTTGATAATCAATTTCATGTAGTTCAATAATTCTTAGATTCTCTCTCCAGCATATATTTTTTAAACTTATTAAATTTTTCCCCATAGTTACATGATTCATGTTGTCTTCCTCCCCTCTTTCCTCTCCCCTCCTCGAGTTGACAAGCAGTTCCACTGGTTATAAGATGTATTATCACTCAAGACCTTTTTCCACATTATTCATCTTTGTAATAGAGTAATTTTTAAAACCAAAACCCCAAGTCATATAACCATAGAAACAAGTGATAAATCATATGTTTTTCTTCTGTATTTCTACTCTAATAGATTTTTCTCTATCTGTGGATAACATTCTTTCTCATAAGTCTGATTCGGATTTGATCATCCCACAATGTTTCAGTTACTCTGTATAATATTCTCCTGGTTTTGTTCATTTCACTCCAAATCATTTCATGTAGGTCTTTTGAGTTCTTTAAGAAATCAAACAGTTCATCATTCCTTATAGTACAAAAGTATTCCATCACCATCATATACCACAATTTGTTCAGCCATTCCTCATTTAAGGGACAACCTTTCATTCAAGAGAACTCAGTTTTCTTGCCTTCTGGAATATATTCCAAGCCTTGCAGTCCTTCAATGTGGAAGCAGCCAAATCCTGTGTGATCCTGACTGGGGCTTCATGATATCTGAACAATTTTATTTCTAGCTGTTGGCAGTATTTGCTCCATGGCTTGGGACTCTCAAATGTGACTATAGTATTCCTTGGAGTTGTCATTTGGGGATTTATTGCAGGAGGTCATATGGACATTCTTTCATATTTTACCCTCTTGTTCAAGATTATTAGGGCCATTTTCTTGGATAATTTTTTGTAATATGATAACTAGGCTTTTTTTTTGGTCATGACTTTCAAGTAGTCTAGTAATTCTCAAAGTGTCTCTCCTGGTTCTATTTTCTAGATCTGTTGTTTTTTCAATGAGATATTTCATATTCTAATTTTCTTTCTATTTTTTCATTTTTACCTGCCATTCTTTAACATTACCTATCCTCAGAATAATGTACCTTCCTTACTCTTTAGTATAGTTTTATTTTAAAAATTTTTATATTTGCCTCTATTTAAATTTGAAGTGTCTAATACCATTGATTCTTTTTATCAATTTATTTCTCATAACACTTATTTGGAAAATGTTGGCTTCCGGGAGGACATGGAAATATCCCAAGTGAACTTGTAGAACACACTGAATGCTGCCAAGACAACTTATAAGCAGGTACTTAGAAATAGTCAAATCTCACTGAGCCCTCAAAAGGTATGGGACAGTGTATAGCTATCAAATCAGCATTTTTGTTACAGCTATAATAAAACTCTAGTTATCCACATGGTTACTGCAGTGTCCTATTAAATTACATATTCTAGATCATAGATCTAGAGCTGGAAAATACCTTTTTAGTTATCTATTAAATTTTCTCACTTTATTCCATAAAGAAATTGAGTGCCAAAAATTTTAAATGATTTGTCAAAGGTCAAATGCTCTTTCCCAGGATTGCAACTGAAGCCTTCCTGCTAACTAATTGTCTTCTCCTAAACCCAACCCTATCTTTTTTTAAATAGCCCTTACCTTTTGTCTTAGAATCAATACTAAGTATTGATTCCAAGTATTGATTCTATGGTAGAAAAGTGGTAAGGTGTAAGTAATTAGGCTTATGTGACTTGACCAGGCTCACAGCTAGGTAGTGTATGAGGCTAGATTTGAACCCATTACCTCTTATTGCCAGGCTTGATTCTCTATCCACTGAGCTACCTAGCTGCCCTTCATCCTTTTAAATCAGCTCATTCGAGTTGGTCCTTTCCCTCTTCTGCTGCTGATGTCTTTAACTCTGTCAGTGAATCAAAAGAAAAAAGAGCACCTCAAAGTGTTATGACTCATTATTCCTTTATGTAAAATTCACAACATGCAGCTTTTTGTTAGTTATGAAACTAACAGATCTTATTTGGTCATCTCTTACTTCCCAAATAGTTAATTGATTTGCCACTGTGAGTTTTAACCTTTGAAACTCTATAAACAATCACATCCAAATGAAGTAAGGACCACCATGCCAAGCTGTCTCAGTAATTTCTCTGTCAGCAAACAGACCTCAGTCCTCTCTTGACCCTTTTAATATTTTGGATCTTTCTACACTATCTAAAAACTTTTATTTCACATAAAGTTCTATGGTTTTCTCATAAACATCAGTCCTTTTTTACCCTCTATCCTAGTTTAAATACCAAAGGAGTAATATTTTACATTTTTCCCAAATTGTTTTAATTATTTTTCTTTACCTAATTGTTTCTTTTCCATTCTATGAAGCAAAAAAATGATCATGTATGAAAAGGGCAGTACATTATATGAATCATTTCTGAATTTCTTAATATCTCAGAGACAACTTTAATATTAGATTAGGAGGACTGAGAGATATAACTACCTTTCATGTCAAATCCCAAGAATCATGAAAGTCTCTCATGAGGAATAATACATAGGTTCTATTGAACCCACAGATATAAAGGCAGTTCTAGAAGTTAAAGGGTACATAGATGGCATTTAGTTATAAAAACAAATCATAAAAAGTATTTATTGCACAATTATCATAAATTTCCCATTTTCTGATTCTTTCTTTTATTTTTCGTTTATCTCTTTGTGTTTGAAATTAGGATTTGAATCCCTTATTGGATGTGCCTATATTCTCCTTATCTTTAGATCTGAATTGGCTTGTGGCTTTTTCTCCATGGATGGGTCACCATGGATATTGTTTGAAACTAAATTATCTGGAACTGAATCCTCAACTTTCCTAAAAATCTCAACCAACCTGAAACACCAGATCCTGAAATTGGTTCCAAGAAGACTGACTTTAAAAAATGTTCTGAGTAATAGTTGCATCCTTGGAATAGGCATATAGCCTCTCAAGGGGACTACTGGGAATAATCCTATTTGTAAAAAAATAATACCTATTTGTATATATATGTGCCCAAACTTTCTTTTAAAAAAAGTTTGCTTCATAATCTTATTGTTATTAGTGCATTATTTTAGAAAGCAGGGTCTACTTTGGATTATATGTATGGATAAAGAACATATTTATACATATAAATAGATCATATATAATATATGTATATTATATATATATATTCTTATAAGCAGGATATTTGCTAGTTCCTATACTATAAAGGTACCATATTTAACCCAATTTCAAAGCATGATGTGTATGCTAGGATTCTGGAATTGAATGAGAGTTGTGAGAAGCCATGCTTAAGAAATAATTATTAATGATTATTTGAAATTGTACATCAGCTATTTGCCATCCCCCAAAATCATCATTTCCTGGCTAAGGGAAGCCAGAAATAGTAATAACTCATTCAATCCATTAAACAGAGTGGATAGCTTTATATTATCAAAACTATTCACTCTAAACAAAAGGCCATATTGTTTCCCACTTTAATGTCTTATCAGAGTTTTGGGATCAGTATGGATATGCATTTGTAATATTTTCATTCAAACCTCAACAAAGACTTTCNGAGAGAGAGAGAGAGAGAGAGACAGAGACAGAGACAGAGAGAGACAGACAGACAGACAGACAGACAGACAATTAAGGTCTTTCCCACAGAGTTGCTTATTTTATTAATTCTGGCTATGCCCAATGCTGCTACTCTGTGCTACATTTGTGTGTAGCATCAAAGTAATGGAGACTTAGGAGACATCTCTTATTAAATCTTCCCAGGGAAGCATATACCAGGAGGCCTAGCAGGCAGGAAACTAATAAGTATCATTGTGAGTGTGAATGGGTTTATAGATTAGTAAATAAAAATTTGTCTGCGCATGCAGTTCCTGTATGGCAAACAACATTAGGGTCTATGGCCTGAAGCACTCACCCTTTGATTGCTTCCTGCCAGGCTTCTTTGGGTATTTTCATTCCTTAGTTATTGCCCTGACAGGTCCTATAGTTTCTGCTTTTTGTGATTTGCCAATAAAGATATATGATTTAAATGGAAAGGACATTAATTGTGTTGATTAAGGGAATCTGACAAATCAAAGTAGGTTTGGTTGGATGGTAGAGTGAGGAGGGGAGACACCATTAGGGTACATTTTTAGCAGAGAGTGTTAGATTACTGGTATTGCCAATGTTCTCAGAAAACAGGCCAATTAACTTCCTCATTTATAGATGGGGAACTTAAGAACAGAAAGGGAAAATTTAGTCAAATATCAAACTAGTGCTAAGAAACAATACCTGCTGAATCGTAATGATTTTACTTTTTTGTGGGGTGGGATATAGGTGAAGAGTGTAGGGATACATACATTATAGGAATTTCCTGCACCAATGTAAAACAAAAATTTTGTGGAACCATTTAGTCTTAGATAAGTTGTTTGAGGCACTGAGAAATCTATTGACAGGGAAAAAACCAGATCTTCCTAATTTCAGGATTGGTCCACTAGTTACTTTGCCTACTTACTTTTCCCTACTATATCATGTTGACTACATTGTGGTCTTATGTACTGTATACTGATCCTTACGGACCCAATTTCCTATATATTGTACCTTCTAGTTCTTTTTAAATGACTCAAAACTGGAAGTGGCTTAACAAGTTAAATTATTTTTCTATAGGAAGACATTATAATAGTGGGTTATTATGAATGAGCATAAGTGGTGGAAAGACATTTGTTTTTGTGTTTTGGGTTGCTGAGATCAGGTTACAGTAATAGTTTTTTTTTTACCATAAGAAAACCTACTTTTGGGGATGAGCCAGGGAGAGATCATAATAATGCCTCACATTTAAATAAATCTATAAATTTATAAACCACTTTCCTTATCTTATTTCATTTAATCTAAGTTAAAATAACTCTCAGTGGTTGGTGCAATTATCATTCACATTATATGAAAAAGGAAACTGAGGTTGAGAGATGTTAAATGAATGCCTATGGTCATATCACTAAAAAGATTCCAATACAGGTTTTGAACACAAATCTTCCAGGTACCATTAAGAATTCTAGCTATTATTTCATATTGCCTTTCATTGACATGAATAAGGATAACCACTATCAGAGAAGTGAGAGAAAGGGAAAGAAGAAGTAGACTGGAAAATAACAGCCATTGTATTAGGAAAGAAAGATTCAGAGAGTGGATAAAAAGGATGAGACTAGGGAAAGTTACAAAGATAAACACAAATTTCCTTATTTCCTACATTTCTCAGGTCCTGTGCCAGTGCTGAACCAGATGGTGACCTACTTATCTTGTCATTCTGTATTCTCTTTACTACTGCTAGGAAATTTATGATTATGGACCCAATCAAATTGATTTTGCTTTAAAGACATCAATGTTCACATAATGTGTTTTTTAAGTGCGTGGACAATGAAACTGAAACAAAAAAAAGTAATGCTAAAAAAGAAAAGAAGAGAAAAAATCTTCCCAATCAAAATGTGTTTTCCTTGCTTGATAGGAATTTGGCTACTTTTCAACAGGCAAATTTAAGCACATCATTGGAAAAGTCTCAAGACGATCAGTCCTTTCTATGTTGTCACATACAAATATTTGTGAAGTATATATCTCAAATCTTTTAAGTCACCAGTCATGACTATAGATATATAAAACTTTCTTTTCATTTTTGTCACAGTAGAAAGTTAACTTATACAAAGACAAAAGAATGAAATAATACCTGTGCTCAAAGGCATTATCTGCTGCTGGGGGATGCCATATGTACAGGACAAAGTATAATTAAAGGTAATATAAGGAGGAAAAGAACCCTAGAAACTGTGATGCTGGTTTCACAGAACAGAGTGACAACCAAAATAAGCCTTGAATGAAGATGAGTATTCTGGAGAGCAGAGATGAAGAAGGATTCCATTCAGGTCATGGGAAAGAACTTTTATGAATGGATAGAGGTAGGAGATGTAGTGTCAAATTCAAGAAATATCTAGTAGTTCATTCCAACTGGAAGCTATCATCCTACTGGCAAGATAACTTTAACTAAATCTAATTCCTATTGAATATTCTCTTTCTCCCTGGATCCTTCCCTCCATCTAGTTAGAAAGGTTGGGAGGGAAATATTGGAGAGCTTCTCCAAGATCCTCCATTTAAGGTGGATGCTTAGGGAAGTCATCTCTTAATTTCCCATATGGCAACAGAAATTCATCATGCTCCTGTTCTAAATATTCTCCATCTTCTACAGGAAACCTTTATATAACCCTCTTAGTTCTAGTGTTTTCCCCTCTCTTAATTATTCTCTGTTTATCCAGTATATAGCTTGTGTGTACACATTTATGTATTTTTTGTCTTCTCTGTTAGATTGTGAGCTTCTTAAGGACATGGATTGTCTTTTGCTTCTTCTATCCTCAGTGCTTACAATAGTGGCTGAAACATAGCTTAATACATGCTGACTGATCATTCAAAATAAGAATTAAAGGACAAATAATCAAGGCTTATGATAAGGCATAAAGAGTTTATAATTCATACTACTGGAATAGGAGCCACTAGGATGCTTTAAGCAGGAAGTTATTAAGTCAAAACTGTGACCAATAATATCAGGAAGATGATTTTGCCTACTGCGGAAAGGTCACAAAACCAATATAAGTTAGAGTCAGGATTTAAATCCATGTTGCTCTGGCTTCCAGGCCAGTTCCTTATTAAGATAACTTAATAAAGATGATAATAATAATCAAACCTTCAAAGTAAATCCATCAATGACAATGTAAGGGAGAGAGCAATATCAAAGTTAGTTAGTGAAGGCCAATGAGATTTATGAATGATGTGGATTCCATATGCTCCAAGACAACATCAGTACTGAAATTCTTTACCCTAGTACATAAATTGCCAGCAAAGTACTTTCTAAATTCTCCTTGGAGACAAACTTGTTTGCAGCAATTTTTTTTTGTGCCAAAACCTTGGAATGCTTAAAATTAAAATTCATAGTACCACAGAATCATGAATTTGGAGATATTAACAACCTCCATCTACCTCATTTTACAAATAAAAAAGTGAAGCCCAGAGAATTTAAATAAATTGTCCAATGGCACACAAACAGTTATGTCAAGATTAATTGCCAAAGGTTCACTCCTCAAGGTCACTCCTTATTCCTTTGTCATAAATATTAAGGTGGCTTCATTAGCTAGACCTTGCAGTAGTGAAGTGCATGATTTTCAGAAGTCTAAATGCCAGAATACTCACCTTCTTCACCTTTTAAAAGTCACAAGACCAAAAATGATAAACCTTTTATCCAAAGAGAATTGTACAAATGCAGAGGCCAGGGACCCAGGTACATTTTGTGGGACTACATGCCTCAAAGGGGAAAAGGCCTAAGGCTCTTCCTTTGAAACATTGTCTCTCACTGGACACCATCAGTAGAATCAAAGAAACCCACCTAAAAAGATAAGCTGATCAGAATGACTTAGTCTCTTATTGCTAGTGATGCTTTGAAGGCATCCCCTGTATCAGCTCCACAGTTCATCAAAAAATTTTGTACTCCATCATCAGCTCGGGACTTTTCATTCCTAAGTATTTAAGCAAGGGTACAGAAATCCATTCAGTTGATAGATGCCATATTCTTAGGCTTGTGTTCACATTGTGAACAGAAATAGGGTAATTCTACATATACTCCAAGATCTCTACAAGGTACGTCTACTCCAAATCATTATGACTTTGAAAAAGTAGAGTTGTCCATCTTCCCATGTGGAGAGATACTGTCTGAAAAGATGCGATCACGTCAGTCCCAGTTAGAATAGTTAAGGTCTCTTTTGTCCAAGAGACCCTTGTAAAAAGAGTCCTTGGGCTCTTAGAGATCATGGAATAGATTGTCTCCAGCCTTGACCAGTGTCTGTCTTTAATCTACAGTGTACCCAACTTCCTTATTGAATTAAGAGGAGACAAAAGTGGTAATTTTATCTGAAGGACATGATTTTATACTGATTCCTCCACCTAGATGTTCTTTAAGCATCTGTAACTCAAAATACCCAGAACTACATTCATGTTCTTCTCTAAATTCTAACTTCTTCCAAATTACCCTATTTCTGTTCACAATGTGAACACAAGCCTAAGAATATGGCATCTATCAACTGAATGGATTTCTGTACCCTTGCTTAAATATTTAGGAATGAAAAGTCCCGAGCTGATGATTGGAGTACAATGAAAAAGGTTGGTCTCATTGTATTTGCATAGTTTCATGCAAATCTAATGAAGAAATAATTCAAGCTAATAAAAAAGATGAGGAACAAAGCTTCCTAGACCTCCCAAAAAACCCAAAACAAAACACTTATTTACTTCAGACTGAGATATGTTAGAGGAATATGTATATTTTTTGTAATTGAGTATTTTTCCACTTTTTATAAAATATTTTATCTTCCCTCATCCTGAATATATCTATTTATTTCTTATTTTTCTTATGGCTAATCTCAGTGGAATGTTTATTTTAACTAATGCTATTGTTTTTCAACCCACTATACATTAGGTCCTCGAAGTTCAAATCATTGAGTAATTCAAAACTCATTGTTACCCAAACTGTAGCATATATACTTTTTAGATTATACATGACAGTTGAAAAGTATGAAAAAATAATATTAACCACAAAAAATTATTGTATTATTACTGTTGTCTAAAAGGTTCTATGGGGAGGAGAAAGATGCAGAGGGACAATGCTATATTTTGTCTTGGCCAAAGCTAGTTAGAAATTTTGTTGAGGTCTTAATTTCTCCTCCAAATAGTCTAAATTTTATATTTGAGCTCAAGAAAACGTAACATTATTTCATGAGTATATATTCTGAGGTAAGAACTTGATTATGCTCATCCAGTAAATTTCTATCATATCTACTGATAGTCCAATTTTCACTTCCAAAATTCTTGAAAAAGTTGTCTAAATGCAATATCTCCAATTCTTGTCCACATTGTCATCAATTCCTTTCCGTATTCATCCCATTTATACTATTCTTCTGAGTTTTTCTATCATAGGTCACCCATAATTTTCTAATAAACAAATCAATAATTTTTTATTCAAGCCCTTCTTTTCTTGCCCAAAGTTGTGACACTAATCTATCTAGACACTCTTCCCTTCCTTCATTGCAAAAACACCTGACTTACCTTTTCTATCTAACTAGTCTCTTTTGCATCTCTCCTAGTCCTTCCTCTTCTTCCTCACTTTTTAATAAAATTTTAAGGTAATATTATTAAGAGATATCTTCAGCACCTATTTTTCCCTTTCTCTACACTCTCTCTATTGGCAATTTCATTCACCCTGACCACTTTTTTTCAAACACTTCTCAAGATCCTCTTTCTCTAGCTTTGATCTTGTTCAAGAACTCTAGACCTGAATATTTAATTACTTGTATGAACCTAAATGTTCTTAGCAACTCAATATCATATCTAAGAATGAGATTATTGTCTATTCCTCCAAAGCATGTTTTTCCTGGTTGGGTCACAATTTTTATTAGTGGCATCACTAATAAAAGAGCTTACCCAGGTTTCCTAATTGAAAAATTTAGTGTTGTTTTTGACTCTTCCCATATCCTCCATCTTATATCCGTTGAATGTAATTTCTAAGAAATATTTTTTCTACATTCTAAATATTTCTACTATCTTAGAACAGGATCCTCTCAATGCATACTGACTAGAGTTTCCTACCTTCATTATCTTCAATTTCCAACCCATTCTTTATGTCATTTCCATGAAAATACATTTTTAAAATAAATCTAGCTCAGAAATCTTTAGTGCATATCAAAATTCATCTGAAATAAAAGGTTCTTTATGCCCCTACTCTATTTTTCCAGTCTTATCTCAGATTACTCTGCTCTATGCACTATAGTTCAGGCAAAACTAGTCTGTTTTCTATTCCATTAATATAGGATTGCAGATTCCCACCTCTGAACCTCTCCTCAGCTGATCTAAATATTTGTATTACCCTCTTTTCATCTCTTTGGCTATTGAATTCCATTTTTTCAAGTTCATTTCAACTGCCATCTTCCACATTAAGTATTCTTTAACTCTTTTCTCCCTTAATAGATTTTTAACTTTACCACTCAGCTGTAACATAACATGTCACTTTGTTTAGCAGTTCCAGCTATCTTAATATATGCTGTATCCCTCTCTTATATTGTTGGATTCTAAAAAAAATAAAATAAATTGTATTCCCTACTTAACTTTGCACCTCCTTCTTAGTACTAAAATATGTTCTGTACTCATGAGCCTCATAACATGTTTATTAGATAGAAGAGTTAGTATTGACTAAATTTCATTCTTATGAAAAAAATTAAACCTTCTATCTCAATTATTGAGAATTACACATGATAGCCAAGACATTTTCAGTGAGTAACCAATAAAAATAATATAAAATAAAGTGACAAGATTTGAGATGAAGAGGTATTTTTCACAAGAAAACAAATTGACGTCTGATTGAAATATGTTCTCTTGGTTAAATTGAAAGGTTGGAGTAGGGACCAAGGAAAGTCACTGGAAGTGGCAAAGATAAGAAGAGACCACAAGCTAATTCTAAGAGAAGTATGAGAGATCACTCACTCTATGACTCAGCTGCTTTTTGCTCCCTTGAAAGACAATTCTGTAAAAGGGAAATTCTTAATCCCCTCTGTCCATTTTGTCATCTGGTTAAGGTGGTATAAAATGAGCACTAGGCTAGGATACAAGAAACCTAGGTTCAAATATCAGCTCTGTTACTACCACATGACCTTGACTAAAGTACTTTATTGCTTGGACCTCAGTTTCTTTTTATATAAAATTGGAGGATTATGTGGGATAATCTGTAAGGTACTTTCCAGTATTTCCCAACTCTGAATCTTATATCTTATAACTCTGCTCCTGGTAAAGATAAGATACTCATGAGAAGATGAAATCCCTTCTTCTAACAAGTTGAAATGTTCCTGAGATAGACAAGTGTTCCCTCTCCAATTCATTTTACATTTAGCTATCAAAATGATTTTTCTAAATTATAAGTCTGATTATGTTATTTCTGTACTCAATAAACTCCAGTAGATCCAAATTGACTTTAGATTCAAGTATGCATTGTTTTATTTGACTTTTAAAAATTATCACAATTTGACCCTGACTTAAATTCCTAAATTCAATATAGATTATACTCCCTCCCTCACTCTATGCTATTCCTCACATTAGTACTATATCTCTTGTTTCTTCCTCTTTTGTACGAATGCCCCTTACATTTGGGATGTACTCCGTTCCCATTAATGTATCTTAAAATTAATCAAAACTCTTCTACGTACTACCTTTTGTATGAATCCTTTCCTGACATCTGACTCATCTACTGCTATTATGGCCCACTCCAAAAATATTCTGTTTGTGAGAGATAGTATTGTATTGAGGTGTAGGATAGACATGTTCCTGTATTCAAGAAAACCTGGGTTCTATTTCTTCCATATGACATATTTGGTTTTGGAATACTTTCAAAATCACTTAACTTCTTAGTGTTCCAGGCAAATCTTTAAAATAGAAGTTGAAGGAAAGGTGTTTGTGTGCGCTGGTAAAGGAATTTTTTTCCTTTTGTTGCTTCTCTGACCGATAAAATGTGAGGTCTGGTCGAAAAATTTATATTTTATTTGTAAACTACATATACTTGGGTCATAGTACTGCTAATCTGGTTCCAATACAACTTTGTAAGTGAAAGGAGAGAAATTGTCATTGGTGGCCAGAATGTGGAAGGTGGTATGATGTTGTATACCTGCAAAAGGAGCAGAGATAATGCTAAAATTCCTCAGGAAAAGATATGTGTAACTCTAGACATTCCTCAGGATAAATGAACAAATACTTTAGAAATTATAGATATGATTCTTTCACTCATTTAGCTACATGCTATCTCCTCCAAATAATATATAAGCTCATTTAGGGCAAAGATTGTTTCATTTTTTTTCTGTTCAAATCTCCTTCACAGTACTTTCCCTGACATTTAATCAATATTTAATGATTGATTGGATTGCCCATGCCTTATATTGACAGATTGTATTGTATCCATAGACAATATATGAGAAATTAATCAATCAGAAAAGGAGATTGTTAGAAGGAATAATCATGTGGGAAAACCATGAGAGAGTTTTATCAGAAGCCAAGGGAGGAAAGAGTTTTGAGAAGGAGAATGTATGAAAAGGAAAGTAAAAAAAGCATGAGAACTGACAAAAGATCATTGGACTTAGAAATGTTGGATAACCTTGGAGAGCATGATTTCAACAGAGTAATGAAGTTAGTCAAAAGTCAAGTTGCTTTGGTAAGGAAATGAAGATACTAGTGTAGACAACTTTTTCTATGAAATTAGTTATGAAATGAAGGAGAGATGTAGTATGATAGCTTGAAAATATGATAAAATCAAGTAAACATTTATTAAAGATTAAGGAGATACAGATGTACTTGGAGCCATTGAGAAAGAAACAAATAAATTAGGGGAAATAGAAGATGAAAGAAAAATTCAAAGGCAACAATCATGTAATAGAAGGGGATAGGATCAAGTCAATAATTAGAAGGATTGCCTTTATTAACATCTAAAAAATTAAAAATTCACATATATGTGTGTATAAACACACACACACACACACAGTAAGAACTCCTCGGGGGTAGAGACAAAAAAGGCCATATTTTCCTCAGAGAGTAGAGAAGCAAAAAAGTATTTAGAGATGATTTTAGAGAGCTTTTGATACATGAAGTAAGGGAGAAAAAAACCAGAATAGGTGAATGTTGATAATCAAACACAATCTCCTTGGAGTTTATTCCTCACAGAATTTGCCAGCATGGTGGTCTTGGGTCTTTGCATCCTTAAAAGAGGTCACCATACAGATCTACGTGAAGACTTTGACAGGCAAGACCATCAATCTAGCAGTAGAACCTAATGACACTATTGAAAATGTAAAGGAAAAAAATCTGTTCTGATCAGGAGAGGCTCATCTTTTCAGGCAAGCATCTAGAAGATAGCCGTACCCTGTCTAAAACATCCAGAAAGAATTCACTCTCCATCTGGTTCTGTATCTTAAGGGTGGCTGTTAATTGTCAAATTTATTATGAAACTATATATTGCCACAGATAGCATTATTTTAAGCTCAACTCTTTAAAACCTTAATATTAAGTTTTGAGATGACCAGGTTCAGTAATAGCTGGACCAAGTGTTAATAAACATTTTTGTTGAAAAAAGAAAAAAAAATAGATGAATGCTTTCTATGTTGTAAGAAGTTAAAAAGAGAGTACCATTGATATGAATTGGTTGGGGATGTAAAGTAAGCTTGAGAAGAGAAAATATTGGAAGGGAAATAGAAGAGTGATTGCCACGTAATATGGAAGGTATAGTCAAAACCAGTTTGTAACATCAATTTGTAAGGGACCCAGTAGTCAGAATTGTGATTAGATTTTTTTATCCCCTTGAGAGCAGTAGCTATCATTTATCCTCCTTTGTAATCTCAATTCCCAGAACATTTTAAGTGCTTAGTAAATGCTTACTGACTGACCAGCTTCTTCTGGAAGCATTCATCTTTCCAGAATTAGGAATAGATAAGTTAGATGGTGATGGTAATACAAAGTTGGGATCTGTCAAAAAAGTATAACAGGCATGAGGGGGTTGTGGGTTAAAAGATAGTATCTACTATATATTCATGCATGTGGAGGAGAGAAAAAAGGTCAGAGCAAAGGTTATGGACTAGAGATATAGGGAGGATTAAAGGGACTGGAGATTATGAAAGGAGAAAGAAAGCAGAGGAAAAGATGGATAATTAGGAGTTTATGGTCAATGATGAAATTTCCAGGTTTAATGTCATGGGGGTAGCACAGTTCTGAATGATGATAAAACCTAATTCACAACTATCCCTATAAATAGCTGAGGTGGGGAAAAGGTATAACTCATGGCAGGAGACTTAGTGTTATGAGATTTAAGGATGTTGGAGGGGACATCACTCTGTCTATTGAAGTCCCTGGGTAGGAAGACATAATTTGAAAAGAGCTGTAATCAGGATAAAAACTACCAGAGAAGGAAGCAATAGTGGCTTTGGAGTTGAAAGCTGAATGAGAGAAATCACTGGATAGGGTAAAATAGAAAGAGGGCCCCCAAAGGAGGAGAGGCAGCTAATTGATAGAGACAAAATGACTTTCTGTGAGGGACAATAAGAAGCATCAAGTTTGCCTTCCTGCAACAATCTTTGGGGGGACATAAGGAAAAAAAAACAACCAAATATAATATGGCCAGGGATGTTATCTGTTCAAAACTGAACAAAGATCGGTGAGTTACAAGATGACTGAATGAATATGAGAAAAAGAGATTTAGAATGAATGTAATGTTTGTTAATAATAGAACCCAGAACCAAAGAGGCAAAATGAAAGGAGAAAGACAGGATAGGAAAAGTATAAGCCATAAAGCCTTTCTCATCTTTGCCTCTTGGTTAACAAAAATAATATGTTGATATATTCATGGGGAGAAGTTTATGAATCTGTTGGAAGCACTGACCATATCTTGAGATGGAAATTGGAATGAAATCAAATGGTAAAATCCCTGGCTCTGATTGTTCTCTCTAAATGTTCAAAAAAACATCTTGTCTAAATGTTGGTCATCTTAAACCCTTACAGTTTGGATCTCCACTTCACCTATTCATACTATCTATGAACTTGAAGAAATCATATATTTCAAAAAGAGGGATGGTAAATGCTGTTACTTTAATTTTAAAAAATTCTTGAGTAAAACTGAAATGAACATCATATACAAAAGGGAAGATGCTATGGAGATGTGAGAAAGCCTGAGTTATTTTCCTGAGGGTACTGTAGATGATGAGTTATGATTTTTCTTGTTTCTCATATTTAATTCATGTGATTTTAATATGAAAAACTACTAAAGTAGATTTTCTTAAAGATGCATTTTGTACTAAATTGAGAATGTTATGAAAGTATCATAAGCAGAGAAGTACATCAAAACAAATGGACATTTGGAACAAATATTTCACTTGATGAAAAAGATTAATGGAAATAAATTAATTTTGAGCTAAATTCCTTAAGGAGAATAAGGATTAAGAGAGGCAGCATTTGTACCCTGAAGAGATCAAGTTTTAAAGGCAGGGAAGACTAGGGTTTGAGTTCTACCTCTAATAACACATTGGTTTTGTCATCTGGTAAATTCATTTAATTTCTCAGTGCCCTTTGGCAATTCTTTGAAATTGAATTACAGAGCACATTCCTATCTGCATTGATTAAGGGAGTTTCTGTACTAACCTACTACTGTACTAAACCAGTGATGGGCAAACTTTTTAAAGAGGGGGCCAAAGGAAAGGAAATGCTTATCTGTCAGTCTGTTTCTAAGGCAACTCTTTCAAAGTTTCATTGTATTGTATCCTACTCATTGTATTCATCAGATTAGGAATAATGCCCTGCGGCAGGATAGAACATTTCAGGGCCTCCCACCCCAATCTGGCCTGTGGGCCATAGTTTGCCCATCATTGCCCTAGACCAATAAAATCACAAAAATCACAGGGAACTAAAGACAGACATACACATGGGGAGAGAGAGAGGAAGGGAGGGAGAGAGACAGAGACAGAGACAGAAAAAGAGAGAGAGATACAGAGAGACACAGAGATGGAGAGGGATAGCATTATATAATGAAAAACATACAAGAAAATAAACACTTCTGTAAGTTTAAGATTTTTTTCAACAGCATAGGAATTTGTGATGAGTATTTTTTGTGTGAGTGGTAGGAAATAATTTTTTTCTTGAGGTATATATTGTATTTGGTGAACACACTGACTTACCCAGTCCCTATCCCTTATCAGATGAATGGACAACACAGGAAGCATCAGTACAAAATGTTCTGAATTTAGCATCAGAAGACTTGCATTCAAATCCTACATTTGATGCTTACCATGTGACCTTGATTGAGACCATTCAATCTGACTCCAAAATTAGGAATGAGGAGACTCAAGAATAGATTCAAATTAGGGATAGGAGGAAAATGGTGCTTTTCTGACCTCAGATCATAATAATTTGAGCTCCTAGACTCAGACTAGAAGTAAGCTAATAACTGCAATCCTACATAGCCTTCTAGCTTACTGACAAGGTCTGGGGCCAGTAACTGTCTATTGGAGTTCCTAAAAAAAGCGAGTCTTCAGTGGTGTTGTCTGAACACAGACTGGTATTTTAAGCCTGGAAAGTTTAAAAGAATAATGCTCAGACCATGTCTTACATCAGGCTGCTTAGAAGCTACAAAAAATTTTGCTGCACCCTGACCAGAACCACTGTTATGATCCATGAATAATAAAACACTCAATACTTGGAGAAGGATCCTACATGATACATGAGCAGGTCATACAAAGCCTTCATCTGCTCTCCAGAAGACCATATATCCTCACTCATATACAAAATCCTAATTCTTTTAAGTAAGACTGGAAAAATGAGTAAAGAAATAGACGTTTTCCACAATAAAGTTGTTCAAATACATACACAGAAGAGAAGGAAAAACAGAAAAAGAACAAAAAATAACAGTGATAAAAAGTCAAATATACTTCCTAGAAGAAATGAAGCAAGAATTTTAAGAGTTAAAAGGTTGTATTACGAATGAAATGAAAGTACTAGAATAAAGGATTTGAAAAGAAATGAGAGATCAATTGGGAAGATTTTGAAGATAATTAGCAGCTTAGTGCAAGAAGTAGAAAACCTTTCTAAGAAACGGAATCTTTGGAAATTAGAATCAGCCAGATAGAAATTAGTGACTCATAGAGACTTTTTTCAAAATTTAAACAGTCAAAAGGCTTAAAATGGAATAATATACAAAATATTTCATATGATAAACAATTGACCTGAAAAAGGAATTCATGAGGGATAATACAAAATTATTGCACTACATGGTAAACGTGATCAATGAACAACCTGGATATCGTATTTCAAAAAATTATGATAGAAAACTTTCAAGACATATTAGAATAAGGGCAATGTAAAAATAGCATAAATAAAATTCATCAATCAGAACTTGAAAGGGAATAAAGCATCTTTAATGAATAGAGGACTTGAAAGCATTTCTGATTAAAATTTCAGAGCTCTAAAGAAACTTTGAGATACAAACATGGGAGTCAAAATAAACATTAATGTTATTTTTTGGTTATGTTCGACTCTTAGTGACCCCATTTTGGGTTTTATTGGCAAAGCTATTGGACTGATTGCCATTTTCTTTTTTAAGCTCATTTTATGGATAAGGAAACTAAAGCAAACTTGGTTAAATGACTTCCCTCCGGTCACGCAGAGATTAAGTATCTGAGGCTGGATTTGAACACAGGTCTTCCTAACTTCAGGTTTGATAGTCTATCGATTGAGCCACCTAGCTGTCCAAAAAAACCTTAAATGTATGTGCATCATTAGTAGGGATTTCATAATAATTAAGTATTTTTATTAATGTGGGGTAAAAATGTGATAAAAGTAATTCATCAGAATCCCAATGTCACCATAGGTCTTAGAAGGCAATAAAAAAGACAGAGAGTCTTTTTTCTGATCTTGAAAGAAGAAAAGAAAAGGGAAAACTTGGTAAAATAGGGAAGAAAGGTCAAGAAAAAGTAGAACCAAACTCATAATTTGGTATAAGAAGAAATCTAAAACAATTAAGGAGTGAAATAAGTGGGCATCACTTGTACCTCCCATGTGAAGTGATCAAAGGAGGATAAAATGCACACTGTCATACACACTCAAAAAGCTTTTTCCTTTCTCACTACTTTTTAAAAAAAGAAGGGTAAGATACAAAGAGATGGAAAAGGATATAAGAATAGGATGGAGGGATCTCCATCTGAATGGGATCAAATCATCCAGAAGAGAAAAGGAAAGCAAAAAGCATATGCCACTTAGTAGCTTCTGTTTTAGTATTTTTAATTTAAATATGTATCTCAATATATATATATATATAGATACATATAGATACAATAAAATACAAATAGATTCACATAGATACATTAAAATTTAGAAATATACAAATGTATATTTCTAAATTTTATTGTATCTGTATCTTTTTATATATACATTTCAAGATACATATTTAAATTATAATATATTTCTATATTTTATTGTATCTATGTGTATATATTATATATATATATATATATATATTTCAAAATGCCTATTTAAATTACAAATACTAAGACAGAAGCTACTAAGTGACATAGACAATAAAATAGACCAAAAAATGGCATAGAAAATAAAATACCTAGATTCATGAAAATTTAATTTCAAATTTGACCTGAAATATTTTCCATCTGTTTGACTCTTGTCAAGTAACATAACATCTGTCCTCTACAGTTTACACATTGACAGAATGAAGGTAACAATAGCACCAAATGGATGATGAAACTGCATGCCTTTCAACTCAGTGATACCACTACTAGACTTGTATCCACAAAAGGCCAAAGACAGGGGAAGAGGATGTACTTGGACAAAGCTATTTACAGCTTTATTTTTTTTAATTTATTTTATATTGTAGTTTTATTTGTGGTGGCAAAGAATTGGAAACTGAAGGGATGTTCAGGAACTGGGGAAGTTTTGGTGTAGGATAATAATGGAATACTACTGTGTCATAAGAAATGACAAAGAACACACACACACACACACACGAGGACAATGTTATATAGAGTAACAGCAATAATGTCTTATGGTAAATTATGAATAACAACTATTATCAGTAATTCAAGAATCTAAGACAACCCTAACAGACTCAAATAGGTGAAGAAATACATTGAACTCAACAGGGAAACATGAAGGAATGTGGAAAGAAGACTAAGGAAAAATTCATAAAGAGTTTAATCATGAAACAAACTCAAGTTCAGAGTAGAAGTTATAAGGAGGGATTTTAAATGGAAAAGTAGAAAATAAAATTACTTGTGATTGGGGGATGGGGAGGGAAGTAGCAGGAAAAAGAAGCTGATCAAATTGTGCACTGTGGTGAGAACCACCATAGAAAGAAATGATGGCATATAAATACACATTTAAGCATACCATTTTCCACATTAACTCCTTCATGAGTTTTTTTTTAAGAAATATGTATCTCCTTTTACAACATGGAAAACAGGAAAATAAATAACTCATGATAACATATCTATAACCTCTATCATATTACTTGCTCTCTTGGAGAAGGAGGGAAAGAACATGCATTTTAATATCTCAGAAAATGATCATTAAAATTGTATCATTTAAAAAATAAACTATACAAATTACAAAAAGAAAGAAATTATCTTATGCTGACAATGTATCCAAGCAATGAATTAATATCAATGTCTAGCCTATATATGTATATATAGTATATATATATATGTACTTGTACTTACAGAAATATTAACTGTTTATGGCTGAGTCAAGATAAAAAATAAGATGATACTACTACTTAAATTTAATTTCATAATAATTGAAACTACCAAAGGATTGCTTTGTGGAACTAGTTTAAAAAAGATTAGAAATATTTATTTGGAGAATCAAAAAGTTAAGAATATCAGGGAAATAATGAAAAAAGTAGCAAAGAAATGCAGCTAGCTCTACTGGTTTTCAAATTATACTAAAAAGCAGTAATCATCAAAATAATTTGTGGTGGTAGAAAAAAATAGTCCAAAGGCATTATTAAGCACTTACTAAGTGTCAGGCACTATACTAATTGCTACTGATAACAGAAATCAAAACCCAAACCCAAACCCTCTCCCTTACCTCACCCCAGAGAAAAATGCAAGCAAAATCTTCAATGAGCAGTGTAATAAGAGGAGACAAAATATGAAGAAAAATAAAAGAAAAAATCTATGTATGGACAAGATCTATACAGGATAAATCTGAGAAAATCAATGAAAGGATAGAAAATCGATAGAAGATTCCTTATCATTAAGAGGAATCTTGAAAGCCTTATTAAAGGTCTGATTTTATCTTCTTGTAGAAGAAAATCAAGAAAGGCAGGACGAAAAGATGACTAGAGAAAGAATTCTAGGAACTGAGGAAAATTAAATAATAATGTCTAGAGTTGGGAGATGGAAAGTCTTTTTCAAGGGTTAATGTAAGAAAACTGGAAAGTGGTGTGGAGAAGGTTAAAAAGAGTATTGAATGCCAAATAGACTTTTTTATTTGACCCTGGATGTAATAGGGAACCACTAAAGTTTATTGAATAGGAAGATGATGTGATCAGACCTGTCCTTTAGGAAGATCAATTTGAATAGAGGATGGATTGAAGTGGGCAGAGCCTTGTGTTAAAAATGACCACAGTAGGATATTGCAATAGCCCATGTGTCAGTCAATAAAATGCCTAAACCACAGTGGAGGTAATGTAAGAAGAGAAAAGGGGGCAGATATAAGAGATATTATTAAGGTAGAATCAACCAGACTTAATAACAGATTTTATGTTGATAGAATGAAAGTCCAAGGATGATACCAAGGCTGTGAGTCTAAGCGCCTAAATTGGGAGTTAAGTAGTGCACTCAACAGTATTATATTATCCCTCCTCAGATTCCTCATTTTTCCACATCTACCCCAACTTATTCTCTATTCCAAACGTTCTTTTCACTGAAGACTCATGAAGACTTAGAAATGACTAAATATAACAGTCTTGAAAAGACAAGATCTTTCATTGAATAAAGTTGAAAGATACTTGAGATAAGAGGACTGTGTATAGTTGGTTTGATTTACCAAGAGTTAAGATAGGAAAGGGAGTAGAGAATAGTCAGTTCAAGGATGATGGCCTGGGAAAAAACTAAGAGGTAGAAGGATTGGAGGTTGTAGTATAGATAATTTAAACTCAATGTCTAAAACTGACTCTGGTTAGTCTGTCTTCCACAAATCTCTCCCCACTCCAAACTGTTCTCCATTTAATTGTCAAAGTGATTTTCCTAAAGCATTGATCTGAACATGTCACCTCCTCTAACACAATTCAACAAACTTCAATCATTTGTTGTTCCCTCCAGAATCAAATATGAAGTCCTGTTTGGCATTCAGTCTTTCATAATTTGCCTCTTATTCCCTTTCCAGTCTTTGCACACTCATATCTACTCCCAATACAAACATATTCCTGTACCAGTGGCATTAGCCTCTTTGCTGTTCCTTAAAAAAGATACTCCAGTTTCTGACTCTGGGTGTTCTTACTAACTATTCCCATAGCAATGCTTTCCATCCTTATTTCTATCTTCTGGTTCATTGTTTTTATTTACTTGCCAGTTAAAGTCCCACCTCCTACAGGATGCATTTTTTGAATCCTCTTAATTCCAGTGCATTCTCTCTGGGGACCACATATGATTTATTCTGTATAAAGATTATTTGTAAATGATAATTTGCATGTTTTCTCACCCATATTATTTTGAGTTTTCTAAAGGCAGAGATTGTCTTTTATTTTACTTTGAATCCACAGCATGCAGTACAATTCTTGGAACAATAGTACAAAGAACGGGTTTTGAGATTTCAAGACACAGTGAGAGATGAAGTCACAACAAACTGTCCTGAAATACGGGGAAAGGAATTTCAGAATTCATTAGAGAGGTTGATCATTAGAATAAATTAAGTATGTGATACTCAGAAAGAAATGAATCTAGTAGTCTAGAGTTGAATAAAGCCAAAGACTACAACTACTGGTATAAGGATTCACTATCTAACAGGAACTACTAAAAAATCCTCAAAACAACCTAAAAGAAATAAAATTTAAGTCAACATTTCACACCCTATGCTAACATTAGCTCTAGAGATATAAAATTCCATAAATACTACTTTGACTATATCCCTAAAAAGTTTGCTATGGTGTCTTCTCATTGTCATTCACTATAATAAAATTGTTCATTGGTTAAATTATTGGTTTTTTGACCCACTTATTCTTTTTAGTAAGGTTATTTAGTTTCTAATTAATTTTTGCTCTTTTTTCCCTACCCCTTTGTTGATTGTAATTTGTATAGCATAATGGTGTGAAAAGGATTTAAATTTGCATTTATTAAATTATAATTCATATGCATGTATATGAATTATAATTTTTTAAATTATAAATTAAATTATATTATTATTAAATTATAAATTAAATGAATAATTATAAATTAAATCACATTTATTAAAATATAAATTAAATGCATAAAATACATTTAATATTTTTGCTTTTCTGCATGTCATATTTATTTTTATATAAGTATTTTTTATTTTTAAGTATTTTAAGTATTTTTCCATGGTTGCATGATTCATGTTCTTTCCCTCTCCTTTTCCCACCCCCCCTTCCAGAGCTAACAAGCAATTCCACTGGGTTATACATATATTAGCACTCAATACCTATTTCTATATTATTCATTTTTTGTAACAGAATAATCTTCCAAAAACCAAAACTCTACATCCAATACTCATATAAGCAATTGATAAATCAAATGTTTTCCTTCTGCATTTCAACTCCTACAATTCTTTCTCTCAATGTGGATAGCATTCTTTCTCATAAGTCCCTCCAGATTGCATTGCTATTGGTAGCAAAATTAATTACATATTATTGTCCAGTGATGTTTCAGTTTCTGTGTACAATATTCTCCTGGTTCTGCTCATTTTGCTCTGCATCAGTTCATAGAGATCTTTTCAGCTCATATGGAAATCCAGCAGTTTATCATTCCTTATTGCACAATAGTATTCCATCACCATTATACACCACAATTTGTTCATCCATTCCCCAATAGAGGAACATCCCCTCATTTTCTAATTTTTTTCCACTACAAAGAATAAAGCTATGAATATTTTTGAACAAACATTTTTATTATTATCTCTTTGGGGGTACAAACCTGGTAGTGGTGTTGCTGGATCAAAAGGTATGCATTCTTTTAAAGTCCTTTGGGCATAATTCCAAATTGCCTTCCAGAATGGCTTCATCAATTCACAACTCCAACAGCAGTGCATTAGAGTCCCAATTATGACACCTCCTCTCCAATACTTATTATTTTTCTTAACTGTCATATTGGCCAATCTTCTAAGTGGGAAGTGGTGCCTCAGAGTTGTTTTGATTTGCATTTCTTTAATCAGGAGGGTTTAAAACATTTTTGCATGTGATTATTGATAGTTTTGATCTTTTTCATCTGAAAATTCCATTTGTCAATTAGGTAATGACTTGACTTCTTGTACATTGGACTTAGTTCCTTATATATTTGAGAAAGTAGACCTTTATCAGAGAATCTTTTTACAAAAATTTTCCCCAGTTTATTGCTTTCCTTCAAATTTTGGTTGTATTGGTTTTTTGTATAAAGACTTTTTAATTAAATATAATTAAAATATTCATTTTACCTTTTGTAATGTTCTCTATCTCTTCCTTGGTTTCAAATTCATTCCTTTCCCATAGATCTGACATTTATACCTAATTTATTTATGATTTCACTCTTTATATTTATCATTTATTTATTTTGAACTTATCTTGTTATAGGGTGTAAAATGTTGATCTAAACCTAATTTTTCCCATACTGTTTTCTAATTTTCCCAGCAGTTTTTGTCAAATAGTGAATTCTGTCCCAAAACCTGAGATCTTTTGGTTTATCAAACACTAGCTTGCTGAGATCAT
>NC_058133.1:292090749-292235539 GCF_016433145.1 Gracilinanus agilis | reverse complement strand
TCTCCCCACTCCAAACTGTTCTCCATTTAATTGTCAAAGTGATTTTCCTAAAGCATTGATCTGAACATGTCACCTCCTCTAACACAATTCAACAAACTTCAATCATTTGTTGTTCCCTCCAGAATCAAATATGAAGTCCTGTTTGGCATTCAGTCTTTCATAATTTGCCTCTTATTCCCTTTCCAGTCTTTGCACACTCATATCTACTCCCAATACAAACATATTCCTGTACCAGTGGCATTAGCCTCTTTGCTGTTCCTTAAAAAAGATACTCCAGTTTCTGACTCTGGGTGTTCTTACTAACTATTCCCATAGCAATGCTTTCCATCCTTATTTCTATCTTCTGGTTCATTGTTTTTATTTACTTGCCAGTTAAAGTCCCACCTCCTACAGGATGCATTTTTTGAATCCTCTTAATTCCAGTGCATTCTCTCTGGGGACCACATATGATTTATTCTGTATAAAGATTATTTGTAAATGATAATTTGCATGTTTTCTCACCCATATTATTTTGAGTTTTCTAAAGGCAGAGATTGTCTTTTATTTTACTTTGAATCCACAGCATGCAGTACAATTCTTGGAACAATAGTACAAAGAACGGGTTTTGAGATTTCAAGACACAGTGAGAGATGAAGTCACAACAAACTGTCCTGAAATACGGGGAAAGGAATTTCAGAATTCATTAGAGAGGTTGATCATTAGAATAAATTAAGTATGTGATACTCAGAAAGAAATGAATCTAGTAGTCTAGAGTTGAATAAAGCCAAAGACTACAACTACTGGTATAAGGATTCACTATCTAACAGGAACTACTAGAAAATCCTCAAAACAACCTAAAAGAAATAAAATTTAAGTCAACATTTCACACCCTATGCTAACATTAGCTCTAGAGATATAAAATTCCATAAATACTACTTTGACTATATCCCTAAAAAGTTTGCTATGGTGTCTTCTCATTGTCATTCACTATAATAAAATTGTTCATTGGTTAAATTATTGGTTTTTTGACCCACTTATTCTTTTTAGTAAGGTTATTTAGTTTCTAATTAATTTTTGCTCTTTTTTCCCTACCCCTTTGTTGATTGTAATTTGTATAGCATAATGGTGTGAAAAGGATTTAAATTTGCATTTATTAAATTATAATTCATATGCATGTATATGAATTATAATTTTTTAAATTATAAATTAAATTATATTATTATTAAATTATAAATTAAATGAATAATTATAAATTAAATCACATTTATTAAAATATAAATTAAATGCATAAAATACATTTAATATTTTTGCTTTTCTGCATGTCATATTTATTTTTATATAAGTATTTTTTATTTTTAAGTATTTTAAGTATTTTTCCATAGTTGCATGATTCATGTTCTTTCCCTCTCCTTTTCCCACCCCCCTTCCAGAGCTAACAAGCAATTCCACTGGGTTATACATATATTAGCACTCAATACCTATTTCTATATTATTCATTTTTTGTAACAGAATAATCTTCCAAAAACCAAAACTCTACATCCAATACTCATATAAGCAATTGATAAATCAAATGTTTTCCTTCTGCATTTCAACTCCTACAATTCTTTCTCTCAATGTGGATAGCATTCTTTCTCATAAGTCCCTCCAGATTGCATTGCTATTGGTAGCAAAATTAATTACATATTATTGTCCAGTGATGTTTCAGTTTCTGTGTACAATATTCTCCTGGTTCTGCTCATTTTGCTCTGCATCAGTTCATAGAGATCTTTTCAGCTCATATGGAAATCCAGCAGTTTATCATTCCTTATTGCACAATAGTATTCCATCACCATTATACACCACAATTTGTTCATCCATTCCCCAATAGAGGAACATCCCCTCATTTTCTAATTTTTTTCCACTACAAAGAATAAAGCTATGAATATTTTTGAACAAACATTTTTATTATTATCTCTTTGGGGGTACAAACCTGGTAGTGGTGTTGCTGGATCAAAAGGTATGCATTCTTTTAAAGTCCTTTGGGCATAATTCCAAATTGCCTTCCAGAATGGCTTCATCAATTCACAACTCCAACAGCAGTGCATTAGAGTCCCAATTATGACACCTCCTCTCCAATACTTATTATTTTTCTTAACTGTCATATTGGCCAATCTTCTAAGTGGGAAGTGGTGCCTCAGAGTTGTTTTGATTTGCATTTCTTTAATCAGGAGGGTTTAAAACATTTTTGCATGTGATTATTGATAGTTTTGATCTTTTTCATCTGAAAATTCCATTTGTCAATTAGGTAATGACTTGACTTCTTGTACATTGGACTTAGTTCCTTATATATTTGAGAAAGTAGACCTTTATCAGAGAATCTTTTTACAAAAATTTTCCCCAGTTTATTGCTTTCCTTCAAATTTTGGTTGTATTGTTTTTTTGTATAAAGACTTTTTAATTAAATATAATTAAAATATTCATTTTACCTTTTGTAATGTTCTCTATCTCTTCCTTGGTTTCAAATTCATTCCTTTCCCATAGATCTGACATTTATACCTAATTTATTTATGATTTCACTCTTTATATTTATCATTTATTTATTTTGAACTTATCTTGGTATAGGGTGTAAAATGTTGATCTAAACCTAATTTTTCCCATACTGTTTTCTAATTTTCCCAGCAGTTTTTGTCAAATAGTGAATTCTGTCCCAAAACCTGAGATCTTTTGGTTTATCAAACACTAGCTTGCTGAGATCATTCACCCCTAGTCTATTCCACCCTTCTATCTCTTAACCAGTACCATATTGTTTTGATGATCACTGCTTTGTAGTACAGTCTAAGATCTGATACTTCCAGGCCTCCATTCTTTACATTTTTTATTAGTTCCCTTGATATTCTTCATCTTTTGTTCCTCCAGATAGTTCTTTTTCCTTTGGCCCATTTCTTCTTGTGCAGGGAATTAAATTTTATGGTTGGATTAAATATATGATAATTCTAAGATAATACTGTAGTCACTGATTTTAAAATTAATGCAGCCCAAGTCAAAAATGACTTTTAGCAGTTTTTATTTACAAAAAAAGATGGAGAGAGTGGAAGTAGAGAAATGAAATAGAGGATAGAGGAGATGTTTGTCCTACCACACCAAATCTTTGCTCCAGTTCCTGTTCAACTCTGGCAGGCCTTATTAACCCCAACTGGAGGGTCCAGTGATAAATTAAACAAGGGTTCCACCCATGTGGCCTCCTCCAAGAAGGAGAGGCTTCTTTAGAATTTATCTCTCTAGATGCCAGAAAAAGAGGGTCAGCTTCTCACTCACCCTGGTCAAAGCTCCAAAGGAGAAGATCCAGGAGCAGTCTTACCAGGAGTAGTCCAAGATTCAGAGTCCTAGGTCCAAATCATAGCTACAAGCTGCAGTCCCAGTCCAAGATCCTCCAACCTGAAAATTTAGGATGAAGACTCTTACACAGGAAGTTCATCACCTTTTATAGTCCTTTTTTACATCACTTCCTGTCACTTCCTCCACTTTTCAGGGACAAATTGCAGTAGTTAAATTTGTTTAGTACTCCCCAGGGGGTAGTCAGTCCCTTTTGGAGTTGTTATCCACTTTAGTACGTGGGTTGTGGACCTCCCTACTTAGTGTTAAGTAGGTGTGTCTACACTTTTTGTTGATTAAATTTAAAAGTAGGCAAGAGGAGAGTCAGTCCCATCTTCACAAGCCCCCTGTGGTCCTTTGGGAGACTAGTCTCCCCAATGGGTCATTGAAACATAACTATCTTATACCTCTAAAAATCTTTGAACTAAAGGTGCGTACAATATTTCACTTTCTAAGAGAAAACAACAATAACTAGAGATAAGAGGGAAATAAAAGAGAGATAGAGAGCAAAACCAATCTTTTCTAGGCTCATTGACAAAAAGCCAATTAGGGGGCAGTCCCCTTTGGTATGAGAGTTTACATTCAGAATCAATGTGTTCAACCCCCTTCAGTTCAATCATGTATATCCCAAAGTTCATTCTGGATCTTCTGATGCAGTGGAGGTTTCTTCATGGCACATTCTCCAAACAGTTCATTTTTTAGATTCAAGGAGTTAGCAAGCTTATTTTCATGAAATTTTTCTCATAAAATTTTTTTTAATCTTGGATTTTATGAAAATTATACCCCTGAGGAGGGTGTTGACCAACACCTGGATCAACTCAAGATGATACATGGTTGAATTATGGAATGTATAAATCATGTCAAAAGAAAATCAAAATCATAAAAAAGAAAAAAAACAAATAGAAAAAAATTAAACTTTGAGAGTAAAGAAAATCAAAATCAAAAACAAAACATCAAAATCTACATATATAAAAATTTCTGAATAAACAAGAATAAATCCATAACAGGTTCTTAAATCAAGGTTCAATTAAAGTAATTTCTGTCCCACAAGTCTGTAGGAAAAATTCAGTAATATAGCATTTACCCATTGGCACCCAAGAGTACAGAAAGTTGCCATACTATAAGAGAGAAAAAAGGACTAGATTTTCTGTGTAAAAAAAGGAAGTATGTTTCCCTGGTCTGATTTTATCTTCACTCCCAGGGATAGAGGAGTCAAGATGATAGCTAAATTTAGGTACTTGTTGGAATGTGGCATGGGGAAGACCTGCGCCTGAAGTATGTCAAATAGCTGCAACCTCGAACCTCAAAGAAGTCCTCTGTCTTGGTGCAGATTCTTATCAATCCCACCAGGAGTGGTTGGTCTCCTTGACCTTGTGCTCATAGGCACTGTGTAGATTAACTTTATGCTTCTTTGGCACTGTGTAGTGGCTCTTTTGTGATCCCTTATCCTGGAATCAGCCACAATCATTAATCAAAGTCTCACAACATTTATCAATCAATGGCAGGTTTCTATACTCTAAAGTTTTGGGTATGCATGAATATTAGAAAAATGGATATTTTAAACTTATTCTACTGCAAAATCAAAAAAGATTAATATTGATTATATGGACTTTAATACGAGAAATAATAAAAGGAAAAAATCAAATATTCTATTGAAAATAAAAAGAAAAGCAATAAANGGGGAATTGGATCTCAAAAGTAGGTAAGTAACATTAGATGACAAAATTGAATTAGTCATTGTTTTAAAATTGACTTTTTCTAAGAAGAAAATTGAACATTATTTTTAATTTCCCCAAACATAATGCACTTAACTCAACTATTATACTATAGTATATATTGAAAGGTTAAGATGATATAAATATTCTTTGAAGAAGAAGGCCCACTCAGCTAAGTTTCACTTATGTCTTTTAAGAAGGATTTCAACCATAACAGGTATATTCATGATTAAATTATTCTAAATTATAAACATTTAACTTCATAAACATTGTTCAAAGACTGATCATTGAAAGATCAAGTAGAGAAAAGCTTATAAAGAAAACTTAAAAAAACTTACAAAGCATTAATAGTTTTTATAAAAAAATCTTTAATATTCAATTGATGTGATCCAAGAGTAAATTTGGAAGAATGTCTATTTTGCTAACAATGAATGGCTATTATATACAAAAGTTAGTCTTTGTTTATACTAAGTCATCCTTTAAACTGACATTCAATTTTATTTTTAATATTCTATATTTTTTAGCATTCAAGATGTTCAGAACAAATACATATTTTTAATGGAAGAGTTGTAACAGAGTATATAAGTATTTTTGTTTTTGAACACTGCAGAATATTTTCTTTTTACTATAAACAATAATTCTATTTTATTTCCCATGTCTTTTTGTTCTCCAAAGAGGAAAGCATATGTAAAAATAAGTAAACAAAACAAAACTGAGGTATAATTGAATAACTGAGTATCTCTTGTGCAATATAGTAATAGTTATGTATAATAAAGTCCAAACATCCATTTTCTGTGGAAATTCCATGAAAAAAACACCTTGACAAAATGATGATTTCCTTCAAATCATATACTGAATCAAAGACCCATCTTTGGGTATGGCAGCTCAAAGTTATCATTAGTTTAGCTATTAAAAGGGTCCTAGAAATTTTCCTACATTTGTCATTTTAAAGTATTTTGAGAATCATTTGTCAAATTTCAGGCTGCATATCACCTTTCTTCAATATTCTAAAATATAACCTATGTCAATAGTTAATAATAATGGGTAAAAATAAAAATTTTGATGCAATGTGAAAAATCTAAAAAATATCAGTTTCTCTTCTACTAGAACCAATATGGAAAAGGATGGGAAAATTTTCCTTTGAAATCTACCCAAGAAAGATTATATTTTCATGTTAGGGTAATGAGTTAAAATCTTTTTACTCATTTTCACTCATTTCTTTATAGTAGTAAGAGAGTAGAGGTGCAGGATGATTTATCCACTGCCATAAATGCTCTTTGTTTTGATGGTTTTTCTTGTTTTTTCTTTGTTATAAGGGAACACTCTCCAATTTGCTTAAGTTCTCTGGGCCTCAATTTTCCTATTTGCAAAAAGAAGATACTGATACTCATTGCACTTACCATACAAGGCTGTTGTGAGGAAAACCCTTTGTGAACTGTGAACCACCATCACAATTTTCACTATTAGAATATACCAGCCCCTGAGTCTTGACAAATTTAAAGACTTTGGTGTATATCAGATATTGATTCTAGTATTGGCAGATGAATCACCAGAGGGCAATATCAGAAAGCAAGCCACCAACCGAGAAAAAAAAATTACAAACAAGCAATGGCTTGAGCTATTAGAGATGAATGAATTGTTCTATAGCACAAAGGCAAATGATCATCTCACATGCCATCATTTTGATTTTTAAGGCAATATGACTTAGTTACCATTTTGTAGCATGCAATTAACACCAAGCTGCCTATTTTGAGGGATATAAATGTTATAATCACAAGTAATTGGTCAATGCTTGATTCTGGAATGTAATAATCCAAAGAATCTGTACTAATGTGCCAATAAAAGAGAGACTCGATTCCAATAACCAATCATTGTTTAGTTTGGCTTGAAAATACCATCGTCCTGATTTGCCCACCTCATTTAAGGTCCATGATTACCTGATTAAAATTGATGGTGAAAACTGAATTTGGCCTCGGAACTCTGTTCTACTATTTTGCTACCTTAGGAAAGATGCAATCACGTTCTGGGCCTTTAGAATTCCAACTACATATCTGATTAAATGAAATAATATTTGTAAGGTGCTTTCTATTGTGACTGAAACTTAGTAGGTGCTTAGTAAATGCTTATTCTGTTACTTCCCTCCCTGATGATGTGATACTTAATCCGTGGCTATTGACCCAGTATTAATAAAAGCTAACAGATATTCAGGGTACCTACTTGCTTTTGAAGGAGTTAATAAAAGACTATCATGTATTACCATAATAGCTTCTTCTTTTTCCTTTTTGATCCCAAGTTCTTGATCAAACCTCAAATATTATGAATAGCCAAGTATCCAAGCAGAATTGAAAATGAACACACAAAACAAAATGTATATGAACTGTGAATGTGAAATGGTTATGTCAAAGGGGTGCACATCTATTTCAATGATCAATTTAGGGCAGAGATATATTTTTATTGTGTTCCTGGCATTTTTTTCCTCCTTTAATAGCTATAACATTTGAATGTAATCTCCTAAAAATCCTATTTCCCTCTGTGTGTGTATGTATTTGTGTTTTAAGTTTCTTTGTTCCATTTTTCTCAGCTCTAAGCATATTCCCCAGGTGTCCTCCATGTTTAATACTCTTCTTCCTCTGTTCTACCTACTTTCTTCTTTGGCTGCCTGTAAGTCACAGATAAAATCTCTAGAAGTCTTCCTTAGTTCTTCTTAATTCTATTGCTTTACATCTATTAATCATTTCCTATTTTTTCCTGTGTATAGCTTGCTGTGCATAAATTTTTCTGCACACTGTCTTCCCCATTAGAGTGTAAACTCCTTGCTTAGCCCAGTGTTTGGCAGAGAGTAGGTGCTTAATAAATTTTGATTGATTGATTGGAGAGAAGAGCTTCCTAGATTTTAAATTAAAATGAGTTTCCTAGATTTTTACATTAAAATGGAATCTTCTAAAAATTATAGCTCTTGGGACATAAACATGGGAACACAAAATTTGCATTTTTATTTTTGTTTTTTTTTTGTTCATTTTATTTTGTTTATAAATTATATTAAATTAATTAGTGTTTATCTGGCTTCCATGTAAATTCTTTTAAAACGCTAGTGACATGCAAAGATATCTGATAGATATAGAAAACCTTATTTGTGTAGCTTTAAAAGAATGCCTTTAATTTTACCATACATTAGCTAGTTTTAATTTCATAGTTATTGGAATAAAATCTTTAATGTGGGTATCAGTTAATTAAAAGATTTTTCATTCCTTGAGCAAACTGTTTCCTGTATCAACTTACAAACACAGATTTAGAGCTGGAAGGGAGCAGAGACCATCTAGTTTAACCCCTTCATTTTACAAGGAGGAACCTGAGGCCCAAAGTATTAAGCATCTTGGTCAAAGTTTCACAGATAACAGATAGAAAAATCAGGATTCAAATGTGGGGTCTTTGACTCTAAATCCAATGGTCTTTTCACTATAACATGCTTAACATTTCACTTGGAAAATGGTAATAATAGGTTTATAGGACTGGCAAAAATATTTTAACTTCTCAAATTAGGTTTTATTTGGTGCCACAGTGGATTCTTTACAAATAAAAAGAGCCAATCCAATTTTAAAATAGCCCATATTTTTACATAGTGCTTTCACATCTATCATGTACTATTATCCTTCCAAAACTCTCAAGGAAAGTAGCAGCAGGTATTATTTCAATTTACATGGGGCAAATAGGGGAATGGGGAGGATCAATAGACATTCCCAAGGTTACACATTAAATGGCATATCCAGGCCAGAAATGATCCTCCTCCTTATCGTCTTGCTGGTGTCCTTTCATATTTACCACAACTCTTAGGTACTTAGATCGGCTTGAGAAGTAGTAAAAGATCCTGGAAGAGAATTGTTTAGCATCATTTCCCCACTAAGAATATCCTATTACATTTTACTAAACAAAACAAAAACAAAAACAAACAAAAACCTTTAGCACTGATAGGTGAGACAAAGGTGGGGAAAAGTAAAATTTGTTCTAAGTCTACTGTTAATTTTAGAGGTTAAAGGTGAATAAGGGCTTCAGTAACCTGGGACCTAGGGTGGGGGGCTTGAAGAGGGAGCATGAAGATTAATTTTTCATCCAGAAGCAGAAATAAGTTCTTGAAGGTTTTGAAAGAATTTTGAGATGAAATCCTGCTACATAATTGTACTGCATGAGGCTGATACTTTTCTGATACCTCTGGCAAAATAAAATATCTAGTGAAAGAAGTATAAGAAGGAAAACTGTCCCTATGGCTGACAACTCACTTATCTATGCTTCATAGGAAAATCAATAACATACTAATAAAATGATCCAATCTATGATGTAGAAGACTTTAAAACCAATTAAGACATTGTGATAATGTGGGTTTTCTTTTCCTTTTTTCTTGTTTTTGAGGCTACGAAAATGCCAGGAAGATGAATTTTAAAGAGCTACTGACACCAATACTTTCTCTTTTTTTTTAAAGGAAAGACTATAGAAAAGGATATTAGTTAATGATTTAAAAGCATTCACTAATTTCCAATTTATTTCTCTTACTAAAGATTATTTTTAAAACAATCTTCAGTCTAAAGAAAAAAAAGCATTTTCACTCATATTAATTTTTAATTTTTTTCAAAATTTCCCTTGGACAAATTACATCTACAGTGTCAAAGTAAGTCTGAATTTATTACATAAAAGTAGACCATTACTATACAATAACGTATGTGTAAACATGTACATTAGCTATAAAATTTTCCCCTAAGAAGCCCAATTTCATTTTACAAAACCTGCCCATTGTCTTATTTGTTCAAGTATTCATGTCCATAAAAACTCAAGAATTTTGCATTGATTGTTAAAATTAGTTATTTGTTCTTGTGTATGAAATTTCCAAATTTTTGCATAAATCCGCGAAATTTATTTTCATTTGGCTGGTAAGAGTGATAGATAGGAGCATTGTAGTTGAGCAGGGGACTGGTCCTACCATAGCTATTGCTAGCATTGATGTTCTTTAGCTCAGGACGGTGCATGCTGGGGCTTGGCACATGGATTGTGGGTTGAACAGAGCTTTCCATCTTACAAAATGGCTCAAAGCGACTATATACACGCCTGTCTGTGGAACGAGATCTCAATAGTTCACTAGGTTTTGGCCTTGGAGAGGAAGGAGGTGCTCTTTCAGAGGCTATCCTTGGCTTAACTTCCTTTAAATCTTGGTACTGAATCTGCTCAGTGTTGAATCTTGGAGCAGAAGCATCTCCTGGCCTTTCTGAGAATTCTTTTTCAACTGGGTATGCAGAAGGGCTGGTTTTGTTGTCATCTGAGATCACAGGAGGGGGCCCAACAGCAATATTCTCCTTACTTTTATGGATACTGCCTTGTGAATTGGCTAAAGAAGACCGTTTCCTTCTTGGAGATGAATCTGTTTTTGGCTCTGATTTTTTTGGCTTTTGGTTCTCTTCTGCCTCTGAAACTAATGTGTCAGAACTACTACACATTCTATAAAAAGCAGGAGCTTTATTTTTGGATAGAGTTTCTTTCTTTTCTGGTGTGAGGCTGAGTAATGACCTCAACTTTTGAGAACCTTTTTTCAAAAAACTTGGGGAACCCTTCATTTCTTTCTTTGAGGACATATCTTTCGGGGGGTCCTTATTTGCATCTAGAAGAGCAGCAATAGAAATGGACTTGGTGCTGTTAGTGTTTGAAGAATCCTTTTTGAGGTCTTCATCTTCATCCTCTGGGTTATGAGCAACATTGTGCATACTTTTAGAGCTTTTTAATAAATCCTCTTTGGGTTTCTCTGGCTGCTTGACTCTATTCCTAGTCAGTGTGCTGTATACATAGTGCTTGCCCCCACCTTGATCCAGATTGGCCTTGGAGTTTTCAAAGAATGGGAAACTTCTCCTTTTAAGGAGGTTCTCATTTTGCTCAGTTTTCAGAGTTTCCATTTGTTTGTTCCCACCTAAAGTTGTATATAAATAATTATTTGATTCAGGAGGGACTTGTGTGTTTTGATTTAAAATAGGTTCCTGGTGGTTTTCTGGCTCTTGCAAGCTATGCCTTTTTGATGCATCTAATTGAGGTGGCTGAAGATTTGTATTTAATTCTGATAATGATTGGTCTGAAGAATGTTGCCTATTTGATATCTCTTTAGATGTTTCACTTCCCTGAGAACCAATTATCGTTGAGTTTGAAGATCCTGTTGTACAGCTATTTACTTCCTGCTGTTCTGGCAAGGTTGGCTTAAACACAATTGATGGACGAAACCGAGAATGAGTATAAAGAGCATTGGCTTTCACGTTCTCATGTCCGTCATAGCCTTCGAACCGGTCCCCCAGAGCGGAGCCATTTGCATCGGGCATCCCTTCTGAATGGTCATTTAAGTAGGATTCAATTCTCCAGTTCCGCAGGAAGGATTTTGTGGTGTTTTCAAGGGTGGGCATCCTTTGTTGCAAAAAGCGAACGTGATTATCAGTCCCATTAAAAGATCGTCGTACGTTTGAATTTCTTTCCGCGAGATTGGTGGTTTTCCTCTGTGCCAAGTGGTCTGCGAAGCTCTGTGCTGGCATGTGGCGGGGGTTCATGTAACCACCTCGTGACGATGATGCTACACTGAGGCTATCTGATGGCATTTTCCAATTAGTTGATAGATTGTTGCCCCGATTCATTGCTCTATTGAGCAGCAGATAAGGAGTTGTTTCTGGTTTTTCCCCTGCGTAACTATGTCTCTTCCAATTTTCATTCATCTGACTGGGTTGATACTGGCAGATTTTATTTGGACCATTAAAATTAGGTAAAAAAGGTGATTTGTATCCATGATTCCATATGTTATGTCTGTTGTGTTCATTAACTGCATACATGCCTCTATTTTTAAAGTAACCAGGATCTAGTTTGGGAAGATTGTCTTGCCTAGCAAAAAGATTTCTCTGGCTGGAAAAGGAAGCTAAAGAAGATACCGAACGTTGGTATGTACCATTTTCCCAGAGAGGCTTCCCGTTTTTTATCTTCACTGATTCCTCCTGGGCAAATGAACTAGGAACACAGGATCTGGCATATAGAGTCCTAAATTCTTCATCAAATGATTCAACCAGCTGTCCTGTGATAACCTGGACCATGCTGAGATGTGCTTTTTCAAATGTCCACATATAGCTGTAAATATTTTCCAAAAAGATACCAGTTAGAAATTATATATTTTATATGTAATTTATTATTATTAGTAGTAATAATTTTACATACAATTTTATGCTGTTGCACATTTTCACTACTGCTATGAATCTGTTATAAACTAGTTTTAATATTTAATTATAAATAAATATATTTATGATTTTATAATATTTTAAGATGTTTATATTTATCATGGTAAATATAATTATAAATACATATATCGACATTTTAATAATGCCATTAACATAATGTACTTTCTGGTGTGGCTATGAAATAGTAACAAAAGACTTGATAAATAAGGCTTTTGCATTCCTCTCTTAAATGGTACAAAAACAAAAGCCCATGCTTCACTGTCACTTGTAATTACTTCTGACTGTTTAAGGGTAAACATATCACATTAAAATACAATTCCATATGAAGGTTCATTGTGTAACTTGCATTTCTGCTTACCAAACTTTTATCTCATTGAAAGTCTGACATCAAATCTTATATGTATATTCATATCATCTCCATGCCTATATTGCTATACCTATATTTATATGTCCATATCTAGAGTTATCTTTTGCAATGACCATATCTATATCTATGCTTATACATAGAGCTCTTTCTACATCTATATGATATCTATATTTATATCTAGTTAAGCAAAAAAATGAGGCAGGTCAATATTTTGAAAAATAATACCTTGTCTGTGATGTTAAAGACTAGACATGAAAATTGACTTGAAGGCAGGATCCATAAAATCTCAATACTTTGACAAAATCTTATAATTGTGACATAATAAGTAATTATGAAGAGTGCTTTAAAAATCAGAAAGAGATCTTGAAAATAGCCACAAACACTAACTTAAAGATAAATTATACCAATATTTAATATAAATAACTACAAATTACAAAGTGACTTTTCCAGTCAGTATAAATCACTCTAGAGGATAAACTATCAACATCTTTTAATATAAAGAACTATATTAATAAGGAACTGAGGGAAAATAGAGTATGTAATAACTAATATTTACTATAGGCCAAATATTAGGCTAGATATTGAATAAAGTGAGTCATTTTAAAGCTTGTAATCCTTTTTGTAGAGTCACCATGTCAAATACTATGAAAGCTTTTCAATTACTTTTCTAAAAAAGCTAACCTGGTATAACATATGTAATTGTGGAATTGCAAAAAAAAAAGGTACTAATTATCCGCTATATGCTAAGTGCTACCCTGGTAACTATGGAAGCAGATAAAAAGAAAAAAAAAAGAGATTAAGTGTTTATTTTAACTTAAAATCCAGATGATTTTACCAATATATACTAATGAAAGAGAATAAGAATACATTTGAATATTGGCTTTGAAATACCCTACCTTCGTGACTCTGAGCTAAAAAAAAAATCCTATCTGTGTCTCAGGTTCATCACCTAAAAGGTGATGTCATCTGAGGTGCCTGAAATCTCTGAGTCCATGATGTTAGGAAAAAGCAAGGAAAGTCCTGAATTCAATGCTGAAGAGCTTGAATTTGTATTTTATTCATTCATTCATTCACTCATTCATTTACTCTTTCATTCATTAAGGAAAATTATAATGTGTTAAACAAGGGAATCATGTTCTTCAGGTCCTCATATAAAACAGGAAACAGACATAAATATCTATGATCAAAGAGAGACAGAAGAATTCAGATAAAACAAGAGAACAAAAGGGACAGGAGACATCCATCTCTTTCTCCTAGAGGTAGGGGGTGGAGTTCTGCATGGTTTTCTGGAAGAGGAATAGTCAGGAGATAATAATTACAAGTTAATGAAATAGGTAGAGAGAAATGAGGTAAAAGTGATGATTGAACATGATTTTTCTAGCAGCCATGTAAAGGACAGATTAGAAGGAGGAGATAATGGAGGTGGAGAGTTAAGTGATTGTTGCTGTAATCTACACTTGGGTAATAATAGGGGGAACCAGGTTGGAAAGCACAGAAATTTAAAGATGGCTAATTAGGCACATGAGCAATATATGTTTATTAAACTTCTACAATGCATAAGGCACTGTGCTAGGTTCTAGCGATAGAAAGATGAAAAAAATACTGTATCTACAATAAAGGAACTTTTAAGTCCAATAGGGATTAAGCACATGTACACAAATAATATTAAAATGTAGAATGTGATTAGAGATCATGGATGACTTTACAGAGAAGATGGTACCTCAACAAAGCCTTAGAGAAAAATGTTTTTTTCCAAAGATAAATGTAAGGAAGGAATGCATGAAGTTAGTCAATCAATGAGCCTTTATTAAGTGCCATGAATACTGCTAAATCGTTGGGAATGGAAAAAAATTAAGAAAGAAAGTCTTCTAAAAGTGCTTATACTATATAAAGAGAGAAAATATGGCTAAATCAGGACAAATAAGAACAATATAGAAAATAAAAGTGAAAATCATAGAGGGGTAGAACTAGCAATAGGAAGGCTACAAGACCTTTTAGAGGTGTTGGCACTTCTTCTAAATCTTAAAAGAGAACAGGGATTCTGACAGTTGATGAATATATTCATTTTAGCAATAGTTGTAGGAAAGCACTCCAGATTTGGGAAACAGTGTAAAGTCACAGAAAAGGGAAATGGGATGTAAAGTTCAAGAAACAACAAATAAGTCAATAAGGCAAGACAAAGAAAAGTAAAATGGAAGGCATTTGGAAAGGTAAGAAATGGATAGGATGAATTAGAAATGGGAAAGAATGGAAGCTGAGATTTGGGATATTAAAAAATAATGTAGCTAATAGTACTGGGAAGATGATAGAAGCAAGAGATGCTATAGTGTGTGAGATACAAAGAAGAATAAAGCAAAGAAAACAACTATTCAAATTATAAAGTCTATAGGAAGTGTTCCAGATCTGCAAAGATTTAAAAGCAGGATAGCCACAAGAGAAGGAAGTCAAAAGATTCTATGAAAGGATCATACGTTTTTAAAGCTGAAAAGGAGCTTAGAATTTTTCAAATCCACTCACCCCTCATTTGATATATGAACAAAATGAGGCAGAAAAAGGTTCAGTTTCATGCCTAGGACTGCACTCTAAGTGGCTGAGTAGGCATTTCTTCCTGACTCAAAGGATAGTTTCTCATCCAGTACATTATCACATCTCAAGTTAAAATAATTCTTTAAGGGTTATAAAGCATGTTAGCTGTTACTTTATTTGATTTTATGTTAAAGATACTACAGTATGGAAGGTTAAACACAATTACTAGCAAGGTCTTCAGGAGATGGAAAGGAATGGGATGCAAGGGCCACATGGAGGTGTTTGAAATGGAGAAGAGGCACTCAGTCTTCTGCATAGAAGCTGGATACTCAAAAGTGGTTCACTTACTTCATTTGAGGGAAATTTCAAGGAGAGAATAGACATGGCAGTGAGAATATAAATGGGGTTATAACTGAGAAAATTTGTGTCTCATGTTCTCTTTATTTTCAATTTAATATGTTGAGAGATAATCAGCTATAAGTGAAGGTTGGCAGCAGGTAGGGGCTTAATTCTCATTAAGGTTTCAAATGATGGAAATATGTGACAAGAATTTAATGAGGCAGAAAAGTTTTATGACTAGAGAACATGAACCAAGTTAGCAGACTTGCATGAATTTATTAGGAGAACTCAACAACATGGGTACAAGAGTCAAAATAGGAGAGGAAGCCAAGCCAGCCAAGTTTGAGAATGATGTGTCATAATCACACAAAAAGTGGAGGGGTAAGGGAACTGTTCATAGAAAGTATAAATTCATAACTACTTTGAAGTTCATGAGCTCATATAAAATCCTCTTTTTTATTCTTTGTATAATGGCATGTTTGTGTCTAGAATTGTTAAGTTTACAAGAAAAAAATTAAATATTAAGAAATATTGTGTTTAAGGTATTAACCAAAGAATGTAAAATCAGGGGAGATTTCATTATAGTAGAGAGTGACTTGAGTGAATTGAGTAAGGGCAAAAAATTGAAGCTATTGGTTAATAAAGCTATGGGACAGGCAATTAGGTGGCTCAGTGGATAGTCAGGTCTAGAGATGGGGGATTCTGGTTTTAAATGCGGACACAGACAATTCCCAGCTGTATGATCCTGGGAAGTCACTTCACACTTCTTGCCTAACCCTTCTGCCTTGGAACTAATACTTAGTATGGATTCTAAGACAGAAGGTAAGGATTTTTTAAAAAGAAAGCTATGAGATTATTTAGATCTAGAGCTGGAGGGGACCTCAATGCTCATGCAGTCTGACTTTTTCACTTACTGAGGAGACAGAGGCTCAAGGAATTTAAATGACTGGCCCCTAGTCATACAAGGAAATAAGCATGCTTCTAGAGGCGGTGCTCTTTCCATTATGCCATATTATGTTTTATGTATATACTTGGTTATGTGGATAAATGCAAGTCTTTAAGAAATCCTGAGTGCTTAGATGTCCACGTAATAGCTTCTGCAAGAAAGAGAAGTTTGAAATGAGATCAAAGCAATGGCCAAGAGAAAGTCAATAAGTGGAGTCTAGAGAATGAGTAGGACCAAAGGGAACACATTCAACTGTTAATTAAATTAAAAAGGCAACATAGTGGTGGAGGGCATAATTTATCCTTTGTATTTTGTCAAGACTTCTAAGACCAATAATATACCTACCATGCCTCTTAGATGTCTTAACTAATATAAGTTTCTGTTTCCTCAATAGTAAAATGAGGATAGTGATACCACTAGTACCTTCCTTGCATGGTTGTTGAATCTCAAATAAATTAATGTATAACATAACGTGTTTTGTGAACCTGCTACTTCTGCTGAATATTGCTTATGAGTCACTGAAAGAATAGACCACAAGAAGAAATAACTTTAATTAAATTACAATTTGTCTTTAAATACAGTGCTCTTACCTATAGGAACCATACATTACTTTCTGGCAATCAATTAAAAGAAATTTCTGTTCCATTTTTCCGTGAAATTTTGCTCCTGTTTTTGAAAGATAATCTTGGCCTTTTACTGTTCTTATTCTGATGTTCTAAAAAAAGTAATAATACAAACATTAAATTACTATTTTTGTTAAAAGAGTTGCATTTAAAAATGCAAAAAAATTAAAAAAAATAAAATTTACAGGATCTTAAATTTAAGGACAGAAGGAAGTTTAAAGACAATTTAGTCCAAATAATTAATTTCATCATAGCATTCTGATACCAAAAAATATTTAACAGGCAACTGAAAAATAAAATCTATCCTAGAAAATAAAACTTTGTATATTTTATCAAATAAATACCAGAATCATCTATTGGGTGTTTATAGGCGTGCATATGTACCTGCGTATATGCACCTACAGACATAATTACCAGGTTATAAGCTTTTATTTTTCCTATTTCAATATGTGGATGGATTTGCTTTGCTTTGAAATGGATAGTCTTCCAAAGATGCAGATTATAATTCATCCACACCTCATTTTGCCTGACACTTCTCTCTTGTTATTCAGTCATATCTGATTGATCAGAATTCCTTAGATCATATTGTTCATTAAGTTTTCTTCACAAAAATTCTGGAATAGTTTGTCATTTCCTTCTCCAATGGATTAAGGTAAACAAAGATCAACCAACTTTTTCAGAGTTATAGTTAGTAAGTTTCTGAAACTGGACTGCAATTCAGTTCTTCCTGACTCTGGTCCAGGGCAATATCAACTAAGCCATTTAGCTACCCTTAACAAGTAGAGAAAAGATGGGAGCTTTCTTCTATATCTCTAAACACTGACTGCATGAATATAAATGGATCTCTTGCTACAGGAGCAATTCACCCTCTCTCTGGGCATAGTTCCCACAGCTTATATATACTGGTTTCCAACATCAACCATTATATTCTTTAGATATGCCACTATGAGGCTCTCAATTAAGTAAAAAATGTAGAAAAAAGAAAGTTTCATTTAAGTAATTAAAAATATTTATAATATAGGATAGGATCCTATCATCCAAGTAGGTAAATATAATGACCAACTAATGTGTTTATTGTTGCAGATACACAACTTTAATTTATCAACCAATCATTAAGAATTTATTATATGTGTATTATCTATCAGTCATAGTGTTAAATATTGACTTAGAAATGCATCATATCTTGAAATTTTCAATATTGAAGCTAATATGTAAACTTCAGTCCAAGTAAAATTTCAATTATTTTCTGAAAAAAAAAAAAAACATGGTGACTAGGTGGAATTAAATACTCCACCACTATTAGATAAAATTTTACATTTCGATTGAGTATTAACATTATACAGAGATTACTAAATTGATATGATATACACACTATAAAAACTGGTTTCCTTACCCTGAGTCTCTGAACTTGACATCCTTGCTTTTCTGTCATTCTTAAAAAGTGATTGAAGTTGGAATCATCAAGGAGAATATATACAGAAATCCCTCTGGCTGATGCCTCCACTATTTCTTTGAAGATATCCACGTCTGTAAACATATCCATTACTAAGGCAATGACCTGTTGAAGAATAAGAAGACCCTCATCATTTGAGACATCTAATACAGATGGATATAAATGGCTTCTTTGCATCACTTATCACTAACTACATTATTAAATAAGCTATTAGTTGGCACCTATAGAACGATTGTGTGGGGATTCAATCCTGGATTCAGAGTCAGAAGACCTGAGTTTGAATCCTGGCCCTGCTATTTTGTATTTAAAAGATCTTCAATAAGTCATTCCCTCAACCTTAGCTTCAGTTTCCTCATTAGTAAAATCAGAAGGTTTAACTAAAAATATGGTAAAGACCATTCTAACTTTAATTTTTTAATCCCATCATATGATTTATGATTCTATGTTGTATTCACATCGTACTAAATAAACAAGTCTTTTTTTTTACATCTTATGACAACAGCAAAATGATTTTAAGAACATATATTAAGCATATACATTAAATAAATATGCTTAACAAAAATGTATCATAGCTATAAACCAAAGGCCAAATTCAATTATGTGGTAATGATAAACAAAGAACTGAATTATAGATTATATTTTAGGGGAAATCAATATCAATTCAGAAATATTTTGGAGGAAGTAGAATTTTTGGAATTCTTTAAATGTAAGAGCAGAAAACAAGAAGGGAGGGCATCTTTTTTTTTTAAACCTTTATCTCCTGCCTTGGAGCTAATGCTGTGTATTGGCTCCAAGGCAGAAGAGTGGTTAGGGCTAGGCAATGAGGGTCAAGTGGCTTGCCCAGGGTCACACAGCTGGGGGGTGGCTGAGGCCAGATTTGAACTTAGGACCTCCCATTTCTAGGCCTGGCTCTCAATCCACTGAGCTACCTAGCTGCCCCCGGGGAGGGCATCTTGATAAGGGTACCAAGATAAATGTGAAGATATTTTGTATGACATTATAAAATCATAACTCTCAAAGGACAATAAATAGCAAAGTTAAAATCTGAGTTCAGAAGTCTATTTTGATGATTTAAAGGATTAGCAAGAATGAAGCAATTTCAGAAGTAAGATTTCTGGAAAGAAGTAAGTAGCAACGATGGCAAAAGTTTGAAGTAAAGAATTTTACATTTGAAGGAATTTTTGAGGTCATTGACTCTGATCCTCCTTAGTTTACAGAGAGGAAAAAAAAAAGAATCTAATAGATTAAGTGACTGATAAAGTCACACAAAAAGTTATTGAGAGAACTTTGACCAAGGTCAGGTAAAATCCACCATGTTAGGAGGAATATGGAACACCTTTGAATTTCTTTGAACGATAAAGATGCTGCAATCAAGTTTAGAAAAATCAATTTGAACTCCGGGTTAAGATGGCAGCAAAGTAAGAAGCAGCTCTTAACCTCTCCTGACCAAAGCACACAAAACTCCTCAAGGGGACATAAAAACAAGTCCAGACGAACAGAGGAACCCCACAACAGGGCACAGCGTGGAAGGTAGGTGTAATCTAGGCATTTCCATGCTATAAAGGGGTGAAACAGCTCTCACTAAATCACGGGCTGAGCAACCACCCCCCTCCACCCCCTCCACATACAACCCCTATAGCTCCGAAGCCAGCTAAAAAGAAATAGAGCAAGTTTGGGGCACCAATCGAGGCATTGGCAGCTCTGGGGCCTGTTCCTGAGAGCAGCAAGATTTAGGACCCCAAAAAGCTAAAGAAACACACAAACTCTGAGAGTGGGAGCAGAACGCAGGCTCAGAGCGCAGGCACGGGCAGAGACGTGGGTGGAGGCAGACACAGCCAGGAGCTAAAGCTCTGAAACCCTGAGTGGGGAACCAGTGCAGACGGGTATACGACTGTGGAAGCAGCACCCTGAGACTTGTAAAGAAACCTCCGGCAGAGGATCAAGCAAGGGGGTCCACCATGGGGCTTGACCTTGGAAAAAACCAGAACTCAGACCTCAGGAGCCAAAAGACCGTGAACAGACCCTGAGTGCAAGGATAAACCAGAGAAGCTGCTGGGCTAATGATGGCTACCCAGTCTCAGGAAGTTCAGAAGAGAAAGATTAACAATAAGAAAAAGAAGTCTTTAACACTCGACAACTTTTACACAGAGAAAATCCAGACAACCGAGCAAACAGAGGAGGAGAACAAACAAGCATCCGGACCCTCCTCAAATAAGGAAAACTCCTCACAAGCTATGGAAGAGTTCAAAACTGAGATTTTGAGGAAAATGGAAGAGATCTGGCAAGAAAATAACTGTTTAAAAGGTAGAATCTTGCAACTGGAAAGTGAGGCTCAGAAACCAAATGAACTGATAAGCAAATTGAACACCAGAAATGACCAGATTGAAAAGGAATACCAGAAGATTATGGCAGAAAACCAGAATATCATAGCCGAAAACCAGAAGATTACAGCCAAAAACCAGAAGATTACAGCTGAAAACCAGAAGATTACAGCCGAAAACCAAAAGATCATAGACGAAAACCAAAAGATTATAGCCGAAAACCAATTCCCTAAAAGCTAGAATTGAGCAATTAGAAGCTAATGATCTCTAAAGACAATAAGAACAAATAAAACAAAGTCAAAAGACTGAAAAAATAGAAGGAAACATGAAATATCTCAATGAGAGAGTGACAGACCAAGAAAACCAGTCTAGAAGAGACAATTTGAGAATAATTGGTCTTCCAGAAAAACCAGAAATTAATAGAAACCTGGACTCCATACTAACAGAAATAATTCAGCAAAACTGCCCTGAAGTCCTACAACAAGAGGGCAATATAGACATTGAAAGGATTCATAGAACACCTGCGACATTCGATCAAGAAAAGAAAACAGCCAGAAATATAATTGCCAAATTCAAGAGTTTCCAAGCAAAAGAAAAAATCTTACAAGAAGCCAGAAAGAAACAATTCAAATATCAAAGAGCACCAATCAGGATCACACAGGATCTGGCAGCCTCCATGCTAAAAGACCGCAGGGCTTGGAATACGATGTTCAGAAAGGCAAGAGAGCTGGGCCTGCAATCACGGATCAACCACCCATCAAAATTGACTATATAATTCCAGGGGAAAGTATGGGCATTCAACAAAATTGAAGAATTCCAGGTATTTGCACAGAAAAGACCAGGGCTAAATGGAAAGTTTGATATCCAACCACAAAAATCGAGAGAAACATGAAAAGGTAAATAAGATACAGAGGGGAAAGAAAGAAAACTTATCATTTTTAAATTTGCCTTTTTAAGGGCCTCAGTGAGATCTAATTATCTGTATTCCTATGTAGAGAAATGTTATGTATAATTCTCTGTAGTGAACTCTATTCACTATTATAGTATTCACAATTATAGTAATCAGAAGAATAAATCACAGGGTGAGGGTGGAACACTAAATAATCTAAGATGACATGGGGGATGGGAAAGAGGGGGTGAATAGCAGGAGACACCAAGAGAAACTTGAGTGAATAAGAAAAATAGGATATTATATTACACACAAAGAGGGCATGGGAGGGAGAGGGGACAAATACTATTTTAAGAAGGAGAGGAAGAGAGCATTAAGAGGTAATAATCAAACCTTACTCTCAGAGTAAGAGTAGCTATACTATCCATTGGGACATAAAACTCTTATCAAACCCTTCTGAGAAAGTTAGAAGGGATAAACCAAGGGGAGCAGGGGAGTGGGGAGGTCAAAAAAAGGGAGGGGAGAAGGGGGAGGGAATTCATAAGGCCTTTAAAAACAAAAAGAGGGGGAAAAATAAGGGAGGGGGTAGAAAGGGAAGTTAATCAAGGGAGGGGATAAGGGATAGCGGCTCAATAGCAAACCACTGGTTTAAAAGGAAAAAGTATAAGGAAAAAGGGGGTAGGAATAGGAGAGGATTCGAAAATGTCAGCAAATGCACAACTGATGATTATAACTCTGAATGTGAATGGGATGAACTCGCTCATAAAACAGAAGCAAATAGCAGAGTGGATTAGAAACCAAAATCCCACCATATGTTGTCTACAAGAAACACATATGAGGCGGGTGGACATACACAAGTTTAAGGTTCAGGGCTTGAGCAAAATATTTTGGCCGTCAAATGAGAAAAAGAAGGCAGCAGTGGCTATTATGATTTCTGACAAAGCCAAAGTAAAAATAGATATGATTAAAAAAGACAGAGAAGGTCATGACATCCTGATTAAAGGCAGTATAAACAATGAGGAAATAACACTGCTCAATATGTATGCACCAAGTGGCATAGCACCCAAATTCATAAAGGAGAAACTGGCAGAGCTCAAGAAGGAAATAGATAGTAAAACCATACTAGTGGGAGATCTAAATATTCCTCTGTCAGATCTAGATAAATCAAACCAAAAAATAAATAAGAAAGAGGTAAGAGAGGTGAATGAAGTCCTAGAAAAATTAGATTTAATTGATATGTGGAGAAAAATAAATAGGGACAAAAAGGAATACACCTTCTTTTCAGCTGCACATGGCACATTCACTAAGATTGACCATGTTATAGGGCATAGAATCATTGCAAACAAATGCAAACGAGCAGTTGTGGTGGCAACAAATTTGAAAAGGAGGGTGTGTCCTTCAATTGGGGAATGGCTGAACAAACTGTGGTATATGCGGGTGATGGAATACTATTGTGCCAAAAGGAGTAATAAACTGGAGGAGTTCCAGGCGAACTGGAGAGACCTCCGGGAACAGATGCAGAGTGAAAGGAGCAGAGCCAGAAGAACATTGTACACAGAGACTGATATACTATGGTAAAATTGAATGTAATGGACCTCTGTACCAGCAGCAATACAATGACTCAGGACAATTCTGAGGGATTTATGGTAAAGAACGCTACCCACATTCAGAGGAAGCACTGCAGGTGAGGAAACATATAAGAAAAACAACTGCTTGAACGCATGGGTCGGGGTGGACATGATTGAGGGTGTGGACTCGAAACTACCACACCAATGCAACTACCAACAATTTGGAAATTGGTCTTGATCAAGGACACATGACAAAACTAGTGGAAATGTGCATCGGCCATGGGTGGGGGGATTGCGGGGGGCGAAGGGGAAAGTAGGAGCATGAATCATGTAACCATGTTAAAAATGAATATTAATAAATGTTTAAAAAAACATCAGTCAATATGACAAATAAAATAAAAAATAACATAGATTAAATGAAGAAGAAAAGAAATAACTAGGTAAAATACAACATAATGTAGAAGCCATAACAATTATATTAAAAACAAGTATTAACATTCAGAAAAAAATCAATTTTAAGGGAAAATGTACTTCCTATTTTCAGATCAATATGGTTCATAGTGATTTCATACAAATCTCAAGCTAGACTATTAAAAATCAAATATTGTACCATGGTCAAAAATAAGCCAATTTAGAAAATTATTTTATAATTTGCGTGAAAATCTTAACTGTTTTAAGAAATCTAATTAGTGGTAATGTGATTCTATCTAAAATAAAGTAGAATCAAAAATCCCCATCTCTTATTTTTCAATATTTGATTGCACAGTAGTATATGAAAAAATAATACATATGTTTATGATTAAAATTTACTAAGCAAAAACAATAAAACTGTTGGTTTAAGGCAAAATACAGCATAGAAATACAAGTATGCACTACAAGAAAAATAGGGAAATGTCTAAATTTTTTAAAAAAGGCTTTTATTCTTTTTTTTGGTTGCTTCTTTTTTAATATGTTGGGAAGAATGGACAAAATTTATGTCTATCAGCAAGTATGAGAAAGTCAGAAAAGTATAGAGTACCTAATGGACTGATAAAGAATGAAATAAGAATTAGGAAATCAACATACTTATCTGCAATAACATAGGTGAAAATATAGAGAAAAGTTATCAAATTCTGTCAAAGTATAGTAGCCTATCTTGGCAGCAAAGAACAGATACAGAACTGAACTACAGAATATTACAAACACAGTGAAATGTGGCAGCTGTCTTGATTTTGTTTTTTTGTTTTGTTTCTTTTTTATTATTATTATTAAAAGTTAAATGGAAGGGAGGAAATGATTTATTTTTTTAATGGTCATTCGTCAAACTTTAACAATTTGGAAAATCCTGAGAAATATCATACTCTTATACTGGGTATTTTTTGTTAAAATTACCCTGTGAAGAATTTTCTTTCATAGCAATTTAATATGGTTTCTTAAATCACCAAACATGCCCCCAGTATCAGGCCCTTTGAGGTTCAGCCTATGTGAAACAAAAATAAAATTCAATAAAGAAATTAGGTTAAATATTATATAAAATACATTAGTTAAGGAAATAGAGAAGGGAAATATCCAATTCCTTAATTTGGAAATAAAGTTTACATTTATTTAAATAACCACTTGTTTCTTTTTTTTGAAGTTAACCTGTACCTTGAGAATATACTTCTTAGTGTGTCAGGCCAACTGAAGTAACAAAACACTTAAATGCTTGTAAATTTAAAAAAATTTTAAAAAATAAACCTTATTGTTTAGGAAAGGTATTTGAAGTACTGATCTACTAGATAATCACCAGATATTGAAAGAGCCAGCCTATTGACAGTCTTTTCAGCCCAAGGGAAAATGCATTGGATTAGGATCCAAGAGACTAGACCCAGTACAATTGGCATGCTTATCTGACATCAACTGAGTCCTGTAATTTACTGTAGTCTGTTTCTCCAGTTACAAAACAAGGTTTTAGGAACACTTCTTATATTGTTGTAGTGAACTGTATCAGCTCTCTAAAGCACTCTGAGCCATTAACAGAAAGGTCAGATATATATAAGCAGTCCTTGCACCTCCAATGGCCATGTATTATAAGTCAAATCTGAGTTTCCCTGACAAAGAATGGTGTAGTTGAGGCCTGATCAAGGGCCTGGTATACCATGATTTATATAAATCTCCATAAACAACAAGTTGAATCAAATAAAATTTTTGTTACCAGAAAAAGTAAACTAGGTACAGGATAACTCAATTCTATTCCCAGGCTTTGGAACCTTCTAGTGTTGTGACTTTGGGCAAGACAATTAAAGTTCTTTTATCTTGGTCTCCAAAATGGCATAATACCTGCCTTGTCTAGTTCCTGATTAAGTTCTTTGAACACAAAGGTTATATGTATGTAAGATATTGTAATTACATAAATTACATACCTCTAAAGCACCCAACTTTCTAAAGTGTACATAAATCAAGCAGGTCAGCACCAAAGATGATCAGATTTTATTTACTAGTATATATGATCAGAACACAGTAAATAAGATTTTTCATAATCCTTGTCTCATTTTACTAAAGTAGTTTCATATAATGGAAAGAACTATGGGCTTATGCAAAGATCTGGGTTCAAATATTGAATCTACCATTTGCTAACATGTTGACTTGACAAATCACTCACCTTCCTTTTAAGCCTTTTTTTCTTATCTGTAAGATGTGGATAATAAAACTTTCTCTTAGGTTTGCAAAATGCATATATTAACTCATTTGATCCTCACAACAATATTGTGAAATAGGTAGTGCATGTAACTTTCAGTTTAAGTATTATTACTGCAATAAGATAGAAGGTAAGGAATATAATTCACAAAGGGCATGGAATTCAGAAGGTCTTCTCTGGGAAGATTTTTGCAGGTATCTTCAATGAGTTTTGTGGAGACGTTTAAGACATCTTAAAATGCATGAATCAACCCTTATTTACACCTAGATTCTTCATCTTTTGATTCCTTTCCACCTTATAATTTTCACAATTTCAAACCAAATTAAAGCTTTGACTTTAATGGCAGACAAACTCAAAGGCATACAGGGCTGAGTTTAATCTTTATCCACAAAATCAAAAGCTTTTTCATCTTAACCAAAAATCATGAATTCCCCACCCTCCACCCCTTAGAGTAGCTTGACCATCACTAGATAGTAGCTTTCTTGATTTTATAAGCCATTTTTGAAAGGATAGAATGATATTGGTGACTTTAATGCAATGAAATGGCTGTTTAAACAAGCATACCCAAAGCTAACACAAAGAAATTAATAACATCTTTCACATCAGTACCCTTGACAGGTGATGTAACTTTACAAATACCAACTTGCACAGAACATTTCTGCAGCTTCTCTTTTAGAACTGCCTGAACAGATGATTGATTAGTCACAAAAAATCAGAATTGATATTTTAAAGTCTTTACAATAGGTATCCCTAATTCTTATACCTTTTTTTCTTTTCCTTCCTGTCTCCTCTTCACTATGAGCCAGTCATCCAAAGAAACCCAAAATATTTCTTGTATTGACATAGAGTAGGGGCAGGGACCAATAGGGTTTCTTAGGAAGGGACTGAAGCTGGAAGCCCAGGGAAGTTTTAGAGAGAAACTATCAGGAATTAAAACCGATATAATTTTTTTAATTTAAAATTTTGAATTCTGATAAATGAAATGAGAAACAATGATTCAAAAGTACCCATGATTAATGAAGTTTGTTAGCCAATTCCAGTAAAGACCTAATAGACTAAAATGAAGAATGAAATATACATATTTGGATTTGGTTAGAGTGAATCTGAATTGCTCAACTGTACATATTTGCTATGAGGGTTTTCTTTGTTTTTTTTTTTTTTGGTTTGCTTTGTTTTTAATTGTCAAATTGGGAAAGGAAAGGGGCTGAGAAAATAAAAGCATATGAAATAAGAGAAAATAGAAATTAAAGTTTAAAAACTTTTGAGCAATAGAAGAATGATTTGAATGTCTATGACCTCAAGGGTATTATTTTGAAAAATAATATTAATCTTCTTGTAATGATTTATACATTAGTTTAACTGGTCAAACCATTATCTTATCTAGTGTCTAAAAGAGTGCATTCATCACCTCATTAGTATGGGATACATACAAAAGGAAATCTGTTCACCTTATCCCTTCTGTGATTCTTCCTTGATTTCTTTATGTAAATGTTCCATAAATGTTCTACCCAAAGTAGTGGAAGACTACTTTCTTTAGTGATAATCTTATGAATTTGATTGCAGCACTTGAGCCTTCACCTCTCATGCCTAACTCTGACTATAAAACTGGCTTCACCTCTTTTTCTAGGCATACGAGTCCTGGATGAATGTTTATATGAAATCTTTATGGTTTGCGGCACACAAGAGTTTAATTATTCATGTTATACATCTTTCCATTGTCATTAGGGTGAACTGAAATTTTGAATCTCTTAAGATTGTATTTTTTCCATAATTTTCAGACATCTATCCCTTTTTTGAAGATACTGATGTTTAATAATAGCTTTTATTGAACTCTGAACTCACTGGAACACTTTGGAATCATTAAAAGTGCTCTAATTTTAGGTTTACAAGGTTTACAAATGCAATACAGGACTGTCTCCTCCTTTGTTATTCATATTGAAACCAGTCCTTCACCTGGTCAAAATCACTCTGAAGTCTAAGTTTCATTTGACCCATCTGTATAACCCTATCTAGATCCTAGTTGCTGTAATGTTTGCCTTCTGGACACCTAGGCAATAGTTTGCCCTACTATTTCCAGTATAATCCCTAAATCATTGTTTTCCTTTCTACCCTGTTCTCTGTTCTCATTACCTGTTGACTTCAATATGAACACTGGTACCCCCTTAATCCTTCCAGCCTCCCTGTTCATCAGTCTTTTCAAATTCTTGGTCCTACAACTTGACGACTCCAGTCAAATATGTTAGATATTAAAAATTTAAGTGAAAATTTCAAAGAAATATTGAACTAGTTGAGGAAAAAAGTTATATACATATGAAGGAAGTATCTTTGCCAAGAAAACCATATACATATGAAAACAAGAAAAGTCATAGACAAAAAAAGGGAAGAGAATAAGACCAGTCAATGAGTGACCAAATATTAAACGAGCTGGTACAGATTCTAAATACAAAATTTTCATAGAAGTGATAGACCTTGAAGGATCTTACATCTCAGTATCACTCTTAACTATGCTGTCTTTATAAGCTTAAACTCTGAAATCCTCTTCTCTGATTGTAACCTCGTATCCTTCTCTTGGACTCTATCTCTCATCTTAAACTTATGCTTCCTTCTCACTTGGTGCCTTTCAGACACTCTTATCTCCCAGATGCAAACTCCTTGAAATCAAGGATCATTTTTTGTTTCTTTGTTTTTGCATATTTTAGGTCTTATTGTCTAAAATACACAGCACAGTGACTTTTGTGTGAGAGTTGCTTAATAAATATATGTTTTCAAATGAAAATTTTTCACATTTTCAAATTCTTTAAACCAATATAAGGTTAGTTATATAGAGAAAGAAAAATTATGCAGGGCCTTGAAAGTTAAATGAAATTTAGACTTTATTAGGTAAGCAATAGGGGTATCTGCAGTGTTTTGAGATGATAATGAAAACAGTACTTTGGAAAAGTTATTGGCAACAGTATGCAAGATAGAATAGAAGGAATTGAATAGGCTTTAAGCTGTACTGACTTAAAAAGAAATATACCTACATACTCATCCAAGTACTAGTAAGAAAAGAAAAAGAGTAAAGATAAAAATGAAAATATTGGGGGCATGCAGATCAAGAAGGGAAATCAAAGCTAATTTTGATAAAAAATGGTGAGCCCACATTCATGAATACATGAAATTAAGAATGTGTTTCAATGTTTTTATTATCTCCTTACTATACCTCTTTTAGTATATAAACACATTAGTAATATGCTTTGTGCATGACCTAGATATTTAATTAAACATAAATGTGCTTTCAGTTAATATGTTCTAGTCAAAGAACTGTCTTTAACACCCACAAAATTGCATATCCCTTCTCTCTATGTGATTACAGTTGAAAAGCTATCCTTAGAAATACAATTCAGCAGGATTTCTGAATTCACTGGAAATTGCCTAAAGAAGGAGAGAACTATTTTATGTTTTTCTTTTAAATAAAAGAATCTAAAAGATAGCACCCTAAAGTGATGAATATATGAATATAATGTCATTATAACAATTCTACAGAAGTATAAAAAAATTGGAAGGTCTCTAAAATGAGGTAACAAAGGTAAAGAAAATTAGAGGGTCAGATTCTCAGTTTATCAATCTTATCAAGCATGGAATGTTTGTGTATGTATAAATATATATAAATATATATGAGCAATAAGAAACTTTCCTTCCATGTGAATTTTCAAACTCCATTCAATATAGCAAAATAGTTTTGATGATCATATCTTTTTTAATATGCCAAATGCATTTATATAAGCATGTATAAAATCATATAAAGAACAATGGATAGTTGCATAGAGTTGCAGTCACATGACTAAGTAAGGCCTGTCCAAGATAATAAAGGCTATTTTCAGATGGATAAATTAATGGAATATACATTTGTTAAATATTTATAGTAAGGATAACTGATGGACAGTCCAAATGTTCTACTAGTATCAACACAGTGCCAAGGAAGTAGAAGAACTCTGTGTGCCTTTTTGGCCACATGTACCATAGGTTCACCATCACAGTGATACTGCATCAAGAATGCAAGTACTTTTACCCAGCAATACCATAACTAAGGCTGCATCCCAATGAGATTAAAGGGAGAAAGAAAGTAATTGTACAAATGTATTTATAACTGTTATTTTTGTTGTGGCAAAGAATTGGAAAATGAATGTCCCTCAATAGAAAAATTGATGAACAAGTTGTAGTATATAATTTTAATGGAATACTATTGTGACATAAATGACAAACAAGATGATCACAACATACCTAGAAAGATTTAAATGAAATGATACAAAGTGAAGGGAATAGAACCAGGAGAACACTGTATATAGGAATAGCAGTAATGTATGATATCATCAATGTGAACGACTTAATATTATCAGGAGTGCAAGAATCCAAGACAACTTGAAGATGTTTATGATGAAAAAGGCTATCTATGTCATAGAAAGAGCAGGATTTTGAATGCAGAAAGAAGCATACCATTTTTCATTTTATTTCCTTCAGGAGTCTTTTTATTTGTGTAAGCAATATGTGTCTTCTTTCACAAAATGATGAACATGGAATATGTATTGTAAAATAACACCTCTATAAGCTATATCATATTATCAGCCATTTTGGGGAAGGGTCATTGGGGAGAGGAAGGGAGAGAATATGGATCACATAATGTCAGAAAATGATTATTGAAGATTGTACTTATATGCAATTTGAAAAAAATAATTAAAAATTTGAAAAGAATGTAGAAAGATGAACTTTATTATGTCAAAAGAATATTTCATCCTGAATCAAAGAGGAGGAGAAGGGGTAGTATATAAAGATTTAGAAAAATTTTAAAATGTGGAGATGTAGAGATCTCCCCCAAACTCCCACTCCAAAAAAGAAGTCCTTACCAGACAGTCTGAATCTTTTGATTTGGACACAAAGGACAAAGACACAAACTAATCACTCCTGAAATATGAGAAATGTTGATGGTATTAAACACCTAAAAATGTGAAAATATGGTTGGGATAATCACTGAGGAGTAGGGACGTAACCAGAGACTTGATGAAATCATGGCTAAAGAATAATGAATTTTAACTGCATGAACTTGAGGTAATACAAAACAGGAAATTTTCATGACTTTCTTAAAAAATATTTAGAACTTACATCGAGCTACCGATAAGGGTAAAATGGCATCAGGAGGGGAGGAAGTAAAAAGACAAATGATTCTATGGGGCTGTTTGATCCAGGGGTTTTAGACTGGATAGATTGGTAACTGAAGGTACGATGGGGTCTGATGTACTAGCCAAATAAAGAGAAATGAGAGACCTAGTGAAGAGGAACAATGGTTTTGATACATCTGAGGAGTAAATTTGGATCACAAAAACAGTAAGTTCTGAATTTGAGACTAAAAAGGCCTTTTTTCCCCCACCCCATCCCATATGTTTCCTGAAATGGACTTTAAGACACAATTAGGTAACTAAATGTGAGATTCTAACATTCTCATTGATAACATATTCTTCAGATTCTAATAACTAAAATCCAATTAGTTCAAAGTACAACATACTGTGAAAATAAACACGTAATTTGGCTTTCTTTATTGTGATTATACCCAATATGTTCAGTAACAAAATTAACTAAAATTTGGTAAATGAATAAAAGAAAGATCCAGAGGTTACCACTATCGGGATTCTTTCCATCAACTCAGCCTGGAATTTATATGACTTAACAGTTCCAGTATTTAAGCTTACCATTCTATCCACTATTTGACTCTATCTGTGGAGATATTTTAAAGGCATTTATTTTCAGTTTTTCAATGTCAGAATCACTTATATTCTGATGAAACAAAAAATATTGAGAGTAAAAGCAAATGATGACATTTATAGGTAAAATATTTTCTAAACCAGTGGCTTACAAAGGAGAAAACATGGCATTATATAAGAAATTCTGGATCCTACCTTTGACCTAGCAATACTACAACTAGGTCTGCATCCTGAAGAGATCAAAACAGGGGGAAAAGGACCTACTGTTATAACAATCCTTTTTGTGGTGGCAAAGAATTGAAAAATGAATGGCTGTCCATCAATTGGGGAATGGCTGAACAAGTTGTGGTACATGATTGTGATGAAATACTATTGTGTCATAAGAAATGACAAACAAGATCATCACAAAAAACTTGAAAAGCTTTTTATGAAGTGATGCAAAGCGAAGTGAGCACAGCCAAAAGAATGTTGCACACAGTAAAAGCAATATTGTATAATGACAAAGAGTGAAAAAGTGAACAATCATCAGCAATGCAAGGATTCAGAACAACTCCAAGGACTCATGATGGAAAAGGTTATTCTCTACCATAGAAGGAACTGATGGAGTTAGAATGCAAATGGAGACATATCATTTTGCACTTCATTTCCTACATGAATTTTTTCTCTAGTGTAAGTGATATGTGTCTCTTTTCATAACACAATGAACATATAAATATGTATTATATGCTAACACATATACAAACTATACCATAGTCCTTTTCGTTTTGGGAAAGGGGGTGGCAAGAGGTAGTGAGTGAACATAGATTGGAAAATGCCAGAAAACAACTATTAAAATTGTATTGACATTTAAAAAGTAAATTAAAATATAAAATAAAATAAAACAAAATTCAATAAATATCTAGTGTTATCTATCTCCAGAGAAACAATGAATTCTGAGTACAAATTAAAGCCTCTATGAAGGCCTCATGAAAAGATCATGAATGGATAAAGGGTAACTAGGTAACTCAGTGTAAGAGAGCCACTCCTGGAAATGGAAGAACCTGAGTTCAAATCTGGCTTCATACACTTCCTAACTGTGCTAGCCTGGGCAAGTCACTTAAGCACAGTTGCTTAATCCTTATAGCTCTTTTGTCTTGGAAAAAAAACATAGTACTGATTCTAAGAGAGAAGGTAAGGATTTTTAAAAATGGATGGGTGATCTGTTATAAGTAAAGGGAATATCCATACCAATGAAGTAAATGGTCATTGGAGTATAACCTATGTTTAAATTATATCCCTTTATCAGATTATTTTTCCATGAAAGGAAGGGGCTATGTTTAATCTATACAACCATGCAGTAAATCAATATTTCATGATGACTATTTTTGAAAGGATATATTTTTTACTTATATGTGGTCTGGCCTGATTTTCTCCTCCCTATGAGTTGTTATATCCCAATAGAAAAGAAAATATATTCTTTTTTTCAAGTATTCTATTCTTTACCTGGGTAATAATAGTTCCATTTTAATTCCAGCCTCCAGCAATGGCTTATTTTCTATTAATGCTATTATATTTCTCTACCTACAGCAGAGCATGTTTAATTTATATTCCTATATTAAAATATAGATTTCAAAAATCAAAGCATGTTATACTGAAAATACAATTTTCATGTTCCATCAGAGGATTACAATCACCTAAGTGCATATGGAAAAGTTAGTATTTAAAACTGAAAGTGTCTACATATATTTTACCACATTATTTTTACTAAATCTCTTGTTTGGTTCAGTTTAATAACAATAATATCATAGGAATACTCCTTTAGATTACGATAGCTAATTTTCATGATAGCAACATAAGTATATTTTATAGTCAGTAATTTGAAAAAAGGTATAAGGTTAGGTAAAGGAAACTATAATCTTAAAAGCTAAGGAGTTTAAGAGATTATTTCATTCTGTTGTAGTCTTTCACTTGAATGAGAATTCTTGGGCAAAAGTTATTTCCTATAAGATAGAATTTGGATTTCACATTTCTTTTCATAGTACTTTGGTTAACTTTAATCTAAGGCCTATATGTATATAAAGGAAAATTAAAGCAGCTCTATAAAGGATAATTATTGCAGTGTACAAAACATATAGGAAATATATGCCAGAATTTTTCCAGAGAGACTATAGTTCTAAAACTAGGCCAAGCATTTTGCCAATAAACATTAAATTTTGAAGAGTGTAATAATATCATTAAGATCTTATTTTCCAGAATAAAGATCTCATTTTTTTTTCTCTCATGAATGGTAATTTGTAAGAATATTTAGCTTGGTATCCCTTGGCAAGAGAGAACATATGTGATCTATGCCAAAAAGCTATTTGGCATAGTACTGACTGTTAAAATTGTAACAACAAGTTCTTGTTTAATGTCTGAAAAATTAAGTCTTCTTTATGCCTTCACCCAGTGGTGCTATAGTCTTCATTTCTTCTAGGTTGAGTCAGATCTCATTTATATGCACTGAAATTATTACACTCTAGAACGGCTGGGGCTTTGAAGCTATGCCTGTATGCAGTCCCCTTCATACTACTTAAAAGGAAATTTTATTTTAAAATTATAAATATAAGCACACTACAGGGTTTTAAGTATCTCTTAAGCCCTCCTACTGAGATGCAAATGGGGAAAAAGTGGAAACTAATGAATTGCTAAAAGAAAGGAAAAACCATTCTCATTTAGGGATTGCTTCACTACGGAAAAAAAAAAAAGATGAAATATTTTTCCTTGGGGGGGAAATTTATTTTAGACAGTATTGGTATCCAGGACACTGAAGTATAATTCTCATGCTAAACTACATTAATTTAACTTGAATTTTCATTTTGTAAGTGGCATTTTTGAAAATGTAATTTAAGTATTAAGTTATATAGTCAGGTTTGCTGAGACGTAAATGTTTGTAGAAAGTGAAGAGAGACAAAATCAAATGCCTAATGCAAATGAACACTGCTTTTGACTTAAAAGAAATAAGGGAAACTAAAGGTAAGAAAAAATGAGCCAAATCAAAGAATTTATTTACTTATTATTAAGCAATAATTTTATTATTAAATTAAATTATAAAATATTAAATATCATAAACCTAACAAATAAATAAATGAAAATTCAGTAGTTGAAAAAGAAGTCTAACCCTTAAAAAAGGGCTGCTCAGATGTAGCAATGAGTATCACAAATAATAAGAAATTCAAATAATTCATCCTCTGGGATCTACAAGACAAAGTATAATGCAAAATACCTTCCTGGAATTTAAATACCTCAAAGGACATAACATTTCCAGTAACCTAAATACAATGATAAAATAAATTAAAATCCATTGACAATGAAATCTCAGAATCTCAGAGTTTTCCTGCCTCAACCTCTCCTTTGTCTCCCATTGTTTGAAATATTGAAGTCCAAAACTTATTATTATTGGAAAGTATTCCCAGGGATTGCAGATGTCAGAACCTCTCTCAGTAGACCCTTGCACTGATTTGCATTTTTATTTTAGTGTTAATGTCAAACAGTTTTTTCCCCTTACATTTAACTTAAGTTGCTCTTAGTAAAACTTAAGGGCACTTCTAATTCTATCTTCTATAGTGCTAAACAAAATATCCTTCTTATATCTGCAGAAAATGTTAGTGAGTTTCTTCCTGCATGGCAAAATGCTCTTTAATTAGAAATCAGTTGTTAAGATGATCCTAAAGCACTCTATATCTAGAGTAGTCTTCAAACTTTTTAGATTAAGTATTTTTTTAATTAATTTTCCCCCTAAAAGAGTTTGGGAGAAGAATGTATTGCAGCAATGGTTGCAGGTGCCTAGGGAAGGCTAGGGCAGCTAACTGTTTCAGCAGACAGTGCCCAACCTGGAGTCAGGAAGACATATTTCTGAGTTCAGATTTGGCCTCAGACATTTACCAGCTGTGTGACCCTGGGCAAGTTACTTAACTCTGTTTGACTCAGTTCCTCATCAATAAAATGAACTGGACAAGGGAATAGCAAAACACGCCAGTATCTTTGCCAAGAAACCCCAAATGTTGATGTGACTGAGAGGAATGAACAACAACAAGGAAAGGTGAAGGTGATCATTACACTGAGAAGAAAATTTGGGACATGAGGATGGAACTTGCTCTGAAAGCAAATTCTAGGTGTAATAATGACTGAATATGAAGTATGATTAAACTGGAGGGAAACCTCATGAATTTTGTGGGAAGGGGCTAATAGAACATATTTCCCACCTTTGATTTTCTGATCACACTTTAGGTCAAATCAGGACTCTTTCAGACGACAGCTTCAACAACAATGACCTAAACAATTATTTCCCCATTAACTCCCCAGCCCTTTAACTCCATTTTTTATATAAGCTCCAGTTCTTTTCTTCGAGTTAGAAATTTTAAATTAATAGAGTTTTGACCTATACAAAGTGAAAGAATTATTTGACATGATGTTTCCTCTTGTACTTTTATCACTATACAACTATATGAATTATGAGTTTATTTTCAATAACAGCCCTTCACTACAGACACATATTTAATAATCCTACCCATAAAATGTCCAAACAAAGAAGTCACTTTGTCAAATATCTCTAAGCAGATGTCTTGCTGAGAAACTCAAACTAAACAAAGACAAACAAATCATTTAAATATTTATTCAATGCCCATTCAATATCTGTTCTAGCATTGGTGTTTAAAACATGGGGTCTATACATTTTTATTATATATTTTGAAAACCGTATTTCAATATACTTTTCTTTCAACTGATAAAAATGCCTCTCCCTCCATATCACTCCAGGATCTATCTGTTCCCTTAACACTGTATCCAGAAATATTTAACTCAACTACCAAAATCTTCTATAGCATAGTTGTTGATTTTTCTGTGAAAATTCACTCTATTAAAGTTCAACAGTTATACTGATAATACTCCAACATTTCACTTTATCCTTTCAAATGCATTTAACACATATGGTCGAGTCAAAGGTCCTTTCAGGTTTTTAGAGCTGTCCACAGTTGAGTTGCACAATCCAACTGATATATATATATATATATATATATATATATATATATATATATATATATATATATCAAAGCCCTTCCTCCAAAACTTAGGTGGTTAGATAGGTGGATAGAGCACAGAACCTAAAGTTAGGAAGATTCAAATTCAAATTTGACTTTTGACCTTACTAGTTATCTGAACCTAAGTCATGAAAAGCTGTCTACCTCAGTTTCTTCATCTGTAAAAAGGAGATAATAACACCACCTACTTTTCAGAGTTACTTCAAATAAAAAACAAGATAACATTTGTAAAGCCCTTTCCAAAACTTAAAGTGCTATAAATGCTAGATAGTAGAAGTACTAGTAATAGTAATGGTAGTGATAGTAGTTTACAGTTGGTCATTTCTATGAGGGGTTTCTATTTATTGGATATTCTATTTACCCCCAAAAATATATGTAATATATAAAAAATGTAATATATATGTATTATATATGTACACACATACATATATACATACAAATATGTATATATACATACTTGCATTTGTCTCAGGCTACTAAAAATGTAGTGTTTATAACCTTTCTTTTTCTAGGTCATTTATTATTGCCAGAGTCAGTCAAAATTATGGAAATAATGATAATGGAAATGGGAAGACAAACACAGAGGAACACATATTTCTCTTTTCCAGGCTTGGAGGATAAAATCACTCCCCTCTTTCCTATAATGAATCTCTCTATTTCTACATTTGATTATTTTTCTGTTTCCTCAGCAGCTTTACTCCATTAAACATCCCCTCTATCTCATAGGCTTTTGTTTCCTACTTCTCTACTGTCAAACTCCTAGAAAGAATAACCAACTCTTAATGATTCTCCATTTTTACTAACTACTTAGCATGAAGAACTATCCAAGTTTGTTAATGACTCCCTCTAATTACCAACCACAATTATATATGTGTATGTGTGTGTGTGTACATAGATATATACATACATACATACATACGTATATTTATTTTTTCTAGTTCTTATGCTTACTGCCTTCTGTATAGCATTTGACACTGTGGATAATTTCCTCTTCTCTGACTGCCATTACCCTATCCTATGCTCATTTTTCCCCAACTTTCTCTAAATAACTTCTCTGTAACCATGGATTATTTTTCTTCTCATTCTTCCTTTCATCTTGATTGCTACCTGTTAGAATTTCTCTCATTTATCAAGATTCAACTTATGAATGGGAAGAACTCACCAAGAAAATGGAAAAAGATTTCAGAGTAGAAGAAACCAGAATCCGACAATACGCTATTTACAAGAAACACAATTAAAATAGGGAGAAACTGAGTAAGAGTAAGGAATTGGAGCATAATCTACTATGCCTCAGTTAAAGTAAACAAACAAAAAGCAGGTATAGGAATCATTATCTTTGATAAATTAAAAGTAAAAATCAATCTAATAAAAAATAAATTAATTAAAAAAAAAGATACAGTTACTCATTTCTCCAAGAAGTCTTCCTTGATGACTACAGGGACTATAAAATGGTACCTTCTTCCTGAAATTGTTCATAGCAATTTTGTCCCAATATCTTCTTTGCATTTGCTATATTCTACTTTTCATTATCATTATTTATACACATATATTATCCTTATTCCTTTTATAGACTTCAAATTCCAGGATGGTAGAGATATACCTTTTTTAATCCTGTAATTGCCAAAGCCTAGAAATAATTTATACTTAGTAGGTATTTCATTGTTTTTATTGTATTGAATTGCATGTTGTCAATAAAGGTCAACCCAGTGAGGTTTTCTGTTTGTTCCCTAGTGTGTCCTGACAAATTGTGTATTTTTCCTAATTTTCCACTTCAATTGAAAAACTCTTTTTAATCATCAGTACCTAGGCCTATAAATCCTTTGCTCTTTTCCCTAAGTCTGTTCTCACCATCTATTAAATTACAATTGCATTCAGGTTTGGCTTAAATGTGGATTAATGTTAAACTGAATCAAAGCTATCAAGATAACCTCTGCCCCCCTTTCTTATCTCTTCCCTCTTTCCCCTCCATGGTCACCCTTTTCAGAAACCCACTGCAATTCTTAGAGTGTTTGGATTATGAGCTTTGGGTAAAGAATTTAGTTCTAATAGGAAAAAGAAAACAGTAGGCTGGAGACTTATGGAACTGATCATGAAGAACTTTGAATTAAACATTTAAAAAATTACATGATATAAGTAGTAAGCTAGATACCACAGAGATGAACAGGCATAACATATGAAGGAAATGGTAGCATAACTGTTTAATGATTCAGAGAGGACTAGATTCAGCAAGAGGGGAAACAATGAGAGCTTCAGATATCTGAATAAAATACATATAAGTGTATATAGTATGGCCATAGTACTTAGTACTTTAATAGATTCATCTCTAAAAGGCAGCTAGGCAGCACAGTGGACAGAGCACTGAGCATGGAGTCAGGAAGATTCACCTTCCTGGTTCAAATCTGGCCTCAGCTATTAACTAGTTCTGTAAACCTTGAGTAAGTCACTTAACCTTATTTGCCTCAGTTACCGCATCTACAAAATGAGCTGGAGAAGGCACTGACAGATCACTCCATTATATTTGCTAAGAAAATTGTAAATGGGATCAAGAAGAGTCAGACAAAACTGAAAATAACTGACAAATGACAACAAAAATTTCAAAAGTAGATATGTGTTCAATTAGTGAAGATTGTAACTCAGTTCTACTTTTTCATTCTGGGTAACACTTGTCCTTGTACTCCTACAAATCCTACATAAAATTATTCTTCAATTCCTTAGACATCTTCTTCTGGCTCTGTTAACATTATCTAAGTTCCTTTTTAAATATTCATTACTATTCTACCACCTATTTAATTGATGAGGAGCCTTTATAGCTCAGGTTCTTTCATAAAAGTAGATAGATAGCTCAATGAGGTAATACATCACTACATGTATCTTGGACTGGTCACTTCAAATGGACAATAAATTGAGGTCAGAGTTGAAAAGTAGGGAGAAAATGGTAATCAAATTTGTATTTGGGAATTTGCACAGTATTTTAATTATTTCAAATGCTTTCTAGAATAAAAACTCATCTTTCCAGCACCTATTGTTTCCAGGGATGCTATATGATTATGCATTGTCAAACAACACAGTGTAAGTAGAAGCAAAATTGTATTTGACCTTAAGGGCAATAGGGAAATGCATGGTGGGAATAAGCATGCAACAGCATAATATCAATTATAATTTTTTGCAAGACCTTTTATTAAAATATGGAAAATGGTATGACTGAGAAAAGATATAGTCAAGAGTTAGGGATAACAGGTAGATAGTCTGAATATGACACGAATGTCATGGTGAATTCAGAAATTACTCATGCCAAAAAAAGAGAATATTAAGATGTATTACTATATTGGAGCACAAAATAGTACATAACTACTATGAATCTAAAAGTATATTACAAAACATGAACAATAAAAAATATAGAAAATGAGTTTCAGTAGACTATAACTGTATGAAAGAACTAGAGAAGAATAAGAAGAGTATACCAACAAGTATTAAATGGAGTACTGTGAATTGTAAAGTCATGAGATTTCATATTTCTTTGGTCATAATGCTTTTAAAATAGTTTTTATTGAATACTTGTCAAATATTCAAATGTTATAGATTTATATATCTTTATAAATGTTATATGTTCTATTAAAGATTGTGTAGGTTTTACATTGTCTCACATACAATATCTTCTGTGAACTTCACAACAACCCTTTAAATGCTAAAGTTCATCTTACCTCAGTTTTCAAATGAGAAAACAGGTTTAGACAGTTTATGTGACTTGTGATGGTCAAATATCTGATAAGTACAATAAACTGGATTTGAAGCATGATTTTCCACACTTATAGTTAATATATATATATGCAAACTCTTCTAGGGACATTTGTTCCTCCCCTGCTTCTCACACTTTCTCACATCCCACCAAAACAAAAATCCCAACATGAGAAACCATGATATGCTTGAGGCAAATGGTAATGTATAACAGAGTGGGAATTTGACTCACCTACAAATAATCTGGAGATTTTTTTGCAAATATATGTATATATATATATATATTATCTTTAGTGCCATAAAATTTCATTCTTCATGGAATTCATTCATTTCATGATGAATGAGGCTACATGTGTCTTAGCAAAGTTTCAAAGATAGTAGAAATTCACAAGAAGTGTCAACTTCAGTTACCAAGGGATATCAATTTAAACACTGCCTAGAGTGTACTAAGACCTAGATTAGGTTCTGCTTCCGAATAAAAAACAAACTATTTTTCAAAGTGCTTTTGAACCCAGGCAATCTGGTCCTAACTTCCTATTCTCTTTGTTTCATTTCCTCCCTTCACTCATAGTGCCCTCATCATACCTCACATTATAAAGTTGAATTGTAAAGTTGAATGACTTATGATTTCCAGACTTTGTTGTCCCATTCTTATCTTCCACAAAACTTTACATATGGTATTTTCTATGCTCAGAATGTGCCCTGCTTCCAACTCTAACATTTTATAATCTTTTTCATTTTTCAAGGCACTATAATCATAGATATAGAGCTGGAAGAGACTTTTTACAAAAGAAAAAAACTGAGTCTCAGTTGAAATACAACAGCTATGAAGTCTTTACTGATTTCCCTAGCAAGAAATAATTTCTCTTTCCTTTGAGCTTCAGTGGACCTTTTTCCTATGCATATCGAAGCTATTCTGTGTGCAAGATACTGTGTCAAGTGCTATTGCTGAATATGAATGCATTCCAGTTCATTTACTGTTGTTACCTTATCTATTTCTACTATCTGTAGGGCATGATGATAGATAGTAGGGGAGAGAGAGAGAGAGAGAGAGAGAGAGAGAGAGAGAGAGAGAGAGAGAGAGAGAGAGAGAGAAGGGGACAGAAGACAGAGACAAATAGATTGAGAGGGAGGGAGGGAAGAAGGAAGCAGAGAAGGAAGGAGGAAAGGAAGGAGAGAAGGAAGAAGGGAAGAAAGGAAGGAAGGGAGAAAGGGAGGGAGGGAGAAGAGGGGAAGGGAGGAGGGAGGGTGGAAAAAAAAAGAACATTTGCTTTTAAGAGCTATAAAATTTAATGGTGTGGGAAGCTAGAATGGATATGATATAAATAGCAATAATTCAAAGTAAAATGTCATTCACTGCAAGAGGCAACACAATGAGTAATGTGAGGAGGCAACAAAGAAGTTCAGTTGGATGAGGTAAGCATTCACGATGGGAGTGGTACGCCTTACCTGTGGGATCCAAATCAAGTTGCTCAAGATCTCTAGCCTACATTTTCCTCATCTATAAAATTCGGGAGTTAGACTAGATGACCTCTATGACCCCCTAATCATCTTAAATTATTGATCCTATGAATTGGATTGATGGAGAAAGGAGGGATTTCCAGAGATGGTCATAAAGTCCTTTTATAAGCAGAGGCACAATGCCTTTCTGATTAAGATAATTATTTGTATATATGCCTTATCTCCCTTGCTAAAATACAAGTTCCAGGTTGTCTCCAGCTGTATCTGACTCACCTTTGTATGATCCATGTTACTTAGTGGCTTGCATATAACGAATGCTCAAACTCAATAAATATTTGTTGACTAATAGTGAGTGTTCCCTGTTCCCTTTTTTTCATTTACTTTTTAACTAATGTGAGATTAGCACTGCTCTTGAAATTTCTTCTGGGAATGAAATTTTTATGTAGGATAGGGTGGGGTGGGGGCCTCTATTATTTTTTCATTATTCCTTTATTATTTTATTTCTTTGTTATTAAGAAGTTACTTTAAAAAACATTATACTCCTGCCAAAACATGAAGTTGTTTGTTGATACCAAAAAGGTAATCTGTCAGTATTTTTTTTAAACCCTTAACTTCTGTGTATTGGCTCATAGGTGGAAGAGTCATAAGGGTGGGAAATAGGGGTCAAGTGACTTGCCCAGGGTCACACAGCTGGGAAGTATCTGAGGCCAGACTTGAACCTAGGACCTCCCTTCTCTAGGCCTGACTCTCAATCCACTGAGCTACCCAGCTGCCCCCCAATCTGTCAGCATTTTAAACAAATTATATCTTGAATTACACCTAGAAAGCATAAGAAAGTATGACCCATTTCCTTTTAAAGTTCTATCTGTAACTATTATCATGAAAGCACAATTCCAAGACAGTCTTTTGGAAGATCTATTGAGAATGGTATGGCAGATTTGAAGTGGAGATAAAATCAACTTAGAATGGAGACTTGTTTTATGATGGAGATAGAAACACAACATGGATAAACCGTAATGAGGAACCACCTTCTCTCCATCCAGGTGAACAATTTTTCTATAATTTAGAGCCTCAGAGATGCCGAGAACACTGGAAGGTTAAATGTCCTGCCCAGTTCATATAATCAGTGTGAGTCAGAAGTGGAACTTGAACTCATATTGTTTTGACCTGGAAAGGTAGCTCTCTATCCATTATGATTTTAAGAAACAAAGCATAACAAAGTAATAAAAAAATACTTTAGAATTTTTTAATTGTCCCATGAACTAGAACATAATACAGAACTCTAGCTGTATATATGCAAATAAATATGAACATAGATAAATAAATAGATATAGATATGTTTGCATTTTCTGACTTTACCCTAGACCTCCTCTTTCCTCCCACAGGGAAAAAAAAATCCTATTTAAAAAATAATTTTAACCTGTTCTCTTTCTGAGGCAGAATGGCATAGTTAGTTTAAAGGGCCAATCTCAGTTCAAATCCTACCTAAGATATATAAGAAGTATTTGATCCACTGAAGTTATTCACATAGTCCTGTGAAAAAGTCTGTCTTGGGAGTTTTCATTTGTTATTTTTTTTTTTTTTGTCTCTGATGGAATTTAATCTGACGGTGAAGAGCAAACGACAGTATTCCAAGAGTTCTGAATCCAACCAGATTTTACAGGTAGTCTAGTACTGATATAAGGAAGACCAAGGAATGCTTTTCTAGAATCCAGCCCAGAAGTGGTTATCTAGTCCAGTCCCCCATTTCACAGGTTAGGAATTCATAGCTCAAAATGATGAAATTACTTGCCCTAGATTAGACAAAGGAGAACAAAGAAAGGATGAGGAATAGAAGAGAAAGTAGAGGAAGGTGGAGGGAGATTAAATAAAATGGTGAGAAGTTAGAAATCGTCACTGACAGAGAGAAAAAGCTCCTATAAAAAAGTCAGGGCTGTGAGAGGCTTGTAAGAGGTAGAAGGAACAGATGATGAAGTGCTAAAATATTACTAGAGGTGAATTAAACCTCCCACCAGTTCAGTTGGGCTGTGGGCTTCTTTCAGTTCTACAAACATTTATCACTCCCTTTGAAATGCTTATTAGCTGTTAGCCTGCTGTGCCCAGCTGACCCCAGCTTTGTCCTTAAATCATCAAAGGTAACACCCAGAATAGAATAATCACAGCAGCCCACCAGGAAATAAATTTTTTCTATGGAATAGAGAAATCCTGGCAGGAGCAATATTATCTATCCTACCAGCTTACAGACAGACAGCCAAAGACTGAGATCCCCCATTCTGACCCCATTCTGACTGTACCATTTATATAGCCCAACAGTTAGTGCCACCCAAATAGTGAGCACTTCATAAATGTTGCTGACAGATTGTCAATACTGTAGATAATCATAACAGGTTTTTAAAAATCCCATTAAGTAAAGTCTAGACACCACAATCAAGCAAGCTGTCTATGATCTATGCCTTTCTTCTGGTGCTTTTCCTCCTATTAAGCTGGCTTCTTGTATTTCTTAAGTTACAACTAAGGGACAATCTTATGGTTCCGTTATCAGCGCCAGGGACATTTGGTGCTGCAGTCCAACTTCCTAACTGACTTTACCAATAACAAAATTGGACCTCAAAAAGAGGTAGGTGATTTACCCAAGGAAACTACACATAAGTAAGGTCTGGAGACAAGAAGTCCTGGGTTCAAATTTGACCTCAGGCACTTCTGAGTACTGTGACCCTGTGCAAGTCACTTAACTCCAAACTGCCTATTCCTTACCTCTCTTTTATCTTGGAATTGATATTAATATTAGTTCCAAGACAAAAAGTAAGTGTTATTTTTAGGATAAAAAGCTACTCTGACTTCAGTTGTCTTTTTTTCTATACTTCAGAAAAGTGTTTTGTAAAACTTAAAACACTAGGGCAATAGTTTTTAACTTGAATTCCATAAACTTAAGAAAATAAATTTTGATAATTTTATTTTTAAAAAGATTAAATCCTATGTATTTTATTCGATGTATTTTTAAAGATTATCTTGAGAGGGACCCATAGGCTTTACCAGACTACAAAAAGGATCTGTGCCATAAACACATGAAAAAAATTAAACCTTTCCTATTACAAATATGAAACATATTCTTTTCCAGTACAGCCCTTCACCCTTACCAAAGAATTTGCCTTAAGAGATATAGTTGCCACTATCTGCCTAGGATATTTACAACATCAAATCTCTGAGAGGTTAGAAACCTCTATTAAGTCATTCAGAAAACAGTAAGTAATTATTCCATATATAATACCAATTTCTTAGTACCATTTTCTTTTTTCCCTCTCACTTACAATAAGTTATGTAAAATTATAATCCAAAATGCATTTTTCCAAAGTACTACTCTAGGTTATATCTAGTATATGTCACATTTAATTGTAAAGCACATGCCAACAACACCAGCTGCAGATATTATTCTTAAATTCACAATTTAAGGTCTACTATCAATATCTGAAACAATTTTTAAGATACTAATGAGCACTATGATTTTTTTCTAAAGATGCCAAGTGTTGAATTAAGAAGGAACCCTATGCATTAAAAAATTCACATAACATTTTTTGCAAAGACAATAAGAACTTTTTTACAAAGTCTCTAAATCATAAGCTAAAACTGTAGGTTTTAAAAGATTCTAAATGTTAATAGTATAATAATATACTACACTATATAATATATAATATGTAGTTAATAGATCTTTAATAGTGCACGTGTTCCAGTAACAGCAATATTGTATGATGATCAATTGTGAAATTGAGCTACTCTCAGCAATAGAATGATCTGGGACAATTCTGAGGAACTTGGGACAAAGAATGCTATCCATCTCCAGAGAAAGAACCCTTGGAGTAGGAACGCAGATCAAAGCATATGATTTTCACTGTAGTTTATTTATATTTTTATTTTGGGGTTTGTGGTTTTAAATGAGTATTCTCCTAGAGCAGTGACCAATATGGAAGCATGTTTTTAACTCTGATCAAATTGATAATCACCCCCGAGAGTGGAGAGGGGAGGAGAGATGGAAATAATTTGTATCTTATAAGTTAAGAAAACATATTTTGAAAATTGAGATGTGTAGTCGGGAAAGTAAAATATCTTTAAAAAATAAAAATAAAATAGTGCATGTTTTCAAAAGTTGATTTCCACGAATTCTCTAAACCTCTACAATAAATTAATAAAACCTTTTCTATCTAAAGTAAAATAACGAATTCAAAACTCCATTCAGAAGAAATGCACAATAATAAAACTAACCTTTAAATTTAGTGACAATTTAGTAAATATAGTAACAATTAAATTCAGTAAAAATCAAATAAAACTTATATAATTACTTTAATCCACTAAAATGACAGGAATTATTTCCTAGGCACAGTTCTGTTACGTTGCTATACTTTACTCAAAGAAATGTTCAGAATGAGGGGGGAAAAAAAGACTATTTGCAATACAGCACACATCATTTTAAATTGCAGGCATTCATCCATTTGGCTTTAATGAGTTTTCCTCAGATGTGTCTGTTCAGGCCAAACCCATGGCACCACAAATTTGACATGAGCATTTTGGAAAGCAGCATGAGCTTTCATATATATTCAATAAAACATCCAAAGAAAAGGACAAGTATGTACATAGGGTGGAAATGATTACACACTATCTGCTGAATTTACAAGTGTCCATGTCAATGTCCTGCTCATCAGTGACTATACTTGGACATGAACTCAAGCATATTTCTCTGTACTTGATTTAATTTGCCAAATTCGTCTTTCCAAATACCTGTGCAAAGTGCTGAGGATACAAAGAAAAATAATGATGTAGTCACTGTCACCAAAGAGCTCACATTCTAATAAGTAAAAAAAAAAGCATATCATTTCTTAATTGTACATATCTTAGCAAACATAATATGGTGTTCCCACTAGATCTAGTCATAAGCCATGAGTTCAAATTCTACCTCTGATGAATATTAGCTGTGGGATTTTAGACAAACCACTTAATGCCCTCTACCTAAATTTATTCACTTCTAAAATGAAGAAGTCCAGACTGCATGATGCCTGAAGTCTCTTTGAGTTCTAGATCTATGGATCCAGTAGTAGGTAGATGGTGAGAGAAAGATACATGGTGGGTCTGAGGAAGTTGTAACAAATGAGGAATGTCAAAGAAGAGGAATAAAATATATCATCAGGAAAATATATAAGAAGAGAAATTAGGTTGTTCATATGGCAAGGTTGGGGAAGGACAGATGGAGAGCCAGAATATTCTAATGATCTCCTCATGATGTCATAAACATGGAAGAAGGGCCTAAAGTGGGTTAATGACCTTTGGAAGACATGAAGATGATCCCTGTGGGCATAAATCAAATTTAGTAAGCAGATCTCTGAGTTTTTAGTATTTGGATAAGAAACGTATAAGTATGATTTGAGGTAAAATGCAATATGGAAAAATTAATTTATAAAGTAAAAGGAAATTTGGGAGAAAGTGAGAAAAGACTTTAAGCTGGAAAGATTGGTGATAATAATATATTAATCATTCACCTTTTGTGGTAGTTTAAGGTTTGTAAAATGTTCTCTTTTTTTGCAAAGGTTTTATTGCAAAAAGATTTATAGATGAGATGGCTTCTGAACTGGGCCTCAAAAAGTTATTAAACAGAGGGAAGATGTGGATGGAGTGTATTTCAGCTATGAGAAGGGCAGGATGTTGCTGTACAAATATATAAATGGAAAAATTCAGGACAAGACTGAAGAATAGCTAAAATAGACCAATAATTGGAATATAGAACTCATGAGGGAGAATTGTGAGAAATAAGAAAAGCAAACTAGAACCAATTTGTTAAAGGCCTTAAGCTCCAAACTAAGAAGTTTGTGTTTTAACTTATAAGAAATAATTCTAGAATTTGGTGTATGATAGTCCTGCGATGTTTCATTTTAAGTTCTCTTCAGGAAATGAACAGTGTATTTTTTCAATTTCTATCTTCCTCTCCTTTGAAGATATCTCTCTCTCTCCTATCAGGTATTCTGAGGACTCTTTGATTACCTCTCCTGGAATGTTTTTCAGGTCAATTGTTTTTCTAATGAAGAATTTCAGATTTTCTTCTATTTCTGCCCTCTCTCTCCCCACTAACTATGCCATGTGGCTTAGGTTGGGCCAATCAGCTCACTCTGTTGCTTCATTTCCTTAGTGCTCTTCTGTTTCATTGGCTCAGGCCATGAGGAATGTTTGTTGTCCTCTAGTCTGCTCTTGGACAAGTTGTTTAGGCTGAGCCAATCTCCAATAGTTCTGCCTTAAGCACTCGCAGGGTCACTTCCTTAGGCTATGTGGAAGTGCATTGGTTTCATGCCCTCTCTGCTTTCCCTACCTGTGCTAAGGAGCTTAGGCTAGGCCTGTTTCCCCTCTCTGCTGCTTCAATATCTCAGGCCATGAAGCAGTATATTGGGCAGGTCTGAGTTCTGCTGGATGCCCCAGATGGTGCATGCCTTGACTATTCCCTGCTCACTGAGAGGTATTCCTCCTAACACCAATGTGTTCTTCTATCACAAATGATATTATTGTCCACTGAGGAAACTAAGGCTCAAAGAGGTTCAGCAATCTGTAACAGTGTCAGTGTTAGAGATGAGATATAAATTTATGTCTTCTTGAATCAAAGTCCAGCATTCTATACATTATAAAAATGACTAAGTTAAATGATAAATTGAAAAAAAGAGCAATCTCTTTGTTTTCAAAGAGTTTATATCCTACTAGAATGATCTAAATATATGAGAAAAATATTGTCAAAAGTAATTGTTTAGAGCAGTGATGGGCAAACTTTTTAAAGAGGGGGCCAAAGGAAAGGAAATGCTCATCTGTCAGTCTGTTTCTAAGTCAACTCTTTCTAAGTTTCATTGTACTGTATCCTACTCATTGTACTCATCGGATTACGAATAATGTCAAGTGGCTGGATGGAACATTTCAGGGGGCCATAGTTTGCTCATCACTGGTTTAGAGGCAGCTAGGTGGCTTGGTGAATTGAGAGTTAGTCCTTTAAATGGGAGGTCCTGGATTCAAATCTGACCTCAGATACATATTAGCTGTGTAACTCTGTACAATTCAAATCACAACTTCAAACTGCCTAGCCCTTACTGCTCTTCTTTCTTGCAATTAATAATTTATATGGATTCTAATATGGAAGGTTAGGATTTTAAGCAATTGTTTGGATAAATTAAAGGTAGTTCTTTAATATTATACAGATTAATGTATACCCTTTCCTCTGAATTAGTTTCTCATCTCAATATGAAAACTGAAAGATGAATAACCTTCTATAACTAAACCTTCTTGCCTTGTCTATATATATTTTAGAATATTTTATGTTGAGGACATAGCATGTATATGGAACACAAGACATATTTAAATAACCCTAAAAATAGTTTAACACCCTTTATCCCTTCTCTACCAATGTACAATTTGCTTATTTTTCAAACAGATGGTTTTATGATTAGAATTTGAAGCACAAGTGAATATCCATAAGTCAGCAATCAAATCAAAAGTCAAGTATTTTATATTTGCTTTTGCAGTATCTCTCAAAATGCAACTTAGATAAACATTGAGATTTTGTGTTACTTTGCACAGTGTGCTCTATTTTTCAAGAGCTTTTAGCCCTCAATGAGGATTAATGGTTTCAATCAGCAGCACTGTTCATTGAGTATTTTTTTAAGTTGGAGTATAAATAAAAATGTGATGTTTTATTCATCAGTCTGGTCTTCTATATAGATTCTAGCTTTATTACCTTCATCAGATTTGGGAAAAACAATTTGAATGGTCAATACTTGAAAATGATACAATTTAAGTCCCTTTAAAAAAAGAGAGCTTTTGAAATACTCAAATAATCAAAAAGTTATGATTTCACGAATGAGTGAAATTTTGTTAGGTTATATGTTCTGATATGAAAGTGAATGCTGGCATCTAAACATTCTTCAGTAATGAGTAAGAAAAATAATGGGTGAAATTAACTTATTTTTTCAGATGACTAAGCACCTCTTAATAAACTGAAATGGTAAATTCACTAACTTATTCATTAAGAATATTTATTAATCACTGACTTATTTAGGCAGTATGTTAAGTGCTAGAAGATGGGGAGAAATAGAACGAAAAGAATGTTTAATGAGCAGTGGAGTAATATGACAAGAGGTATTCATTTGGACTTAATTTGGATACTGTATGTGGAACAAATTAGAAAGGGAAGAGTCTAGAGACCAGGAGGCAAGTTAGGAAGTATTTACTGTAACAATCTACTTAAGATGAGAGTCCTAATTAGTGTGGTAATCAAAACGATTTTTAAAAAATCAGGAAAGTGTGAGAGCTATTGGAGGGAAATAAGAAGAGAGAGTAACTAGAGAAAAATTAACAAAGGTAAGGGAAGAATCAAGAAGAACCTATTTTTAGTCTGTGTGATTAGAAAGTTTGTACAATCCAAAAAGATGGAAATCGGGAGAAGCTAGTGTTGGTGAGTTGGCAATGTTAATAAGTGCAGTTACTGATTCTGAGGTGCTATTGTATAACTCAGACGGACATGTACTGGGAATTTTCAAGTTTGGAACTCAGCAGAGACAGGACAAGGTTGGAAATAAAGATCCAATTTAACAAGCATTTAGATTTGAAGTAAAAGTCAAAGGCATATGAGTATATAAGGTGTAGAGATAAAAAAAGACAAAGAAATTATTTTTGAGAGGCAAGAGGAAGATGAGGATAAGATAAGGGGAAAAAAACAGAAAAGGACTGGTCAAACATGCTGCATGATCCAGGAGTAGTTCTGAACTCCCACAGTACAGGGGTAGACTTTATTTCATTCTAAACATCAGGCTAAAGACACAAAGAATTATGAGCTCACACACAGATACCAAAAATAGCACAAATATTCAAAGTAGTTTCCCAGAGGAGGAACTTAACTTGGAGATTTTCCTTGATAGTAGTCCTCTGTTGCTCCAACAAATTCCTAAATTTATAAGAGTAGTTTAATTCTCTCCCAGTTATAATGTCCTCTGTAATTTGAAAAGGTTCCTAAAAATAAGCATACTTTAGAACTAAGCATGTGAAAGAGTGGCATATTCAAGATGACAGAATACACATCTGGACTCAGCTAACTCTCCTAAAATTCACCAAAGAAAATTAAAATAATGTCTTAAATAAAATTCACCAAAGAAAATTAAAATAATGTCTTAAATAAAATTTTAGAAAGGAAGAGCCAACCAAAGGTCAGAGGGAGTGATTTTTCTAGCCTAACACAACTTAGGAAGTCAGCAGGAGAGGATCATAACACCAAGGTAAACACAAGCCTAAAGATTGACAGGAGCATCAGTCTTATAGGCAATTGCAGCAGCAAAAGTATCATTAAGAGCTCTCAGGCCAGAAATCATAAGGGGGTCAGACAACTGATCAGAAAAAGATTGAAGGGGACCTTTTGCTGGTACGGGGTGCAATTGAGGTTGATTAGCAACTTGATAGCCCACAAATAGTTCTGGGTCACAGTTCTAGGACAAAGAAAAGCAATAGAATTTGCAGCTGCAGGGGAGCAGCGGTACTTCATTGGTAAAGACCAGAGCACAGAGCAGGAGAACAGTGACTAAATCTCCTCTAAAACAACACCATCTTGGAAGCACTAGATATTTGGAGACCCCAGAAGTGGCTTTGAAAACAACACCACAAAAAAATCATGAAAATTGGAGAATGCTTCCTCACTCCCCCACTCCAGGGAAGCAGAGTACAACTTTAATATAAGGTTCAAATTAAGGAAATAGGCTGAGAAAATGAGTGAACAACAAAAAAAAGAACTTGATCATGAAAAGGTACTACACTAGCAGGAAAGAGTGAGACATAAACTTAAAAGAAGACAATGTGAAAATAGTTGAAGTAAAGCCAAAAAGAAAAATGAAGTTGGACAAAAGATTAGAAACTTAGAGAGTTAGAGAACAGTAAGAAGGGTAGAGAAAAAAAATTAGGAAAAGAAATGGAGGTAATGCAAGAAAATTATGGCATAAACTGAAGAAAATAACTTAAAAGCATAATTTGCTTAATGGCAAAAGAGGCATAAAAATCACTCAGGAAAAGAACTTAATAAAGACAGAATAAAGGGGCCAGAGTATTTCATTCAAGAAAATAATTCCTAAAATGTTAGAATTAGGAAAATGGAAATTAATAACTTCATGAGATATCAAGAAACAGCAAAACAAAGTAAAAAAAGTTGAATAAATAATTGGAAAAACAACTCTCTGGAAAATAAATTAAGGAGAGATAATTTAATAATTATTGGACTACATGAAAGCCATGGTCAAAAAACATGTAGACATTTTATTTCAATAAAATACAATGGAAAACCTTCCTAATCTCTTAGATTCAGAGAGTAAAATAAATGGAAATTGAAAGAATGCATTGAACACCTCCTGAAAGATATCCTGAAATGAAAACTCCAGAGATATATTAACCAAATTCCAGAGCTCCTAGGTCAAGGAGAAAATATTGCAAGCAGCCAGAAAGAAATGATCCAAATATTGTGGAGTCACACTCAGGATCACATGAGTGTAGCACCTTTTATATTAAAGGAAAGGAGGACTTGGAATATAATATGCCGGAAAGGCAAAGGAACTAGATTACAACCAAGAATAACCCAGAAAAACTGAATATAATCCTTTAAGGAAAGAAAAAGATATTTAATGAATTAGAGGACTTTCCTCTCTAGATATCATCTACAAAGTGAAGTAGAGTTGTCTATAGTCCCTTCCAATTCTAAAATTCTATGTCTGTGATTTTCCCCAAGATTAAACAGTTAGTTGGTTGTACATGCCAGGCCTTTTTGATTCTAATGTCACCACCAATTTAGTAGGCTGGATATCAAATAATGTCTCATCCTTTACACATACAACACACACATACTCCTTTGGTCTAGAAAGACGATCTTCTTACTATACATATTTTTTCAGTGACATGTTCTTTCCTTATTATTTCACATACTTTTGCTAATCTCATTTAAATAAAGCAATCTAAAGGAATGTAAATTTTTGTTTAAAGAAAAAAAGCATGGATTCACAGAGATTCTTACCTCTAATAAAAGAAATGAAGTTTAAAAAACCATAAAATAGTATGGAAAATGTCTTGTTTGGTCAACTGTTTGACTCTTGCCTAACAGGCATAAAGATGACCTTAATCTAAGGAAACAAAATTTGATGAGGTTTGGGAATGGGAAAATTTTGCAGAAGAACAATATTTCACTCCAGCTTCAATGAACATTCAATCAATTAACAAGAAATATAATGTATCAACTATCTGCTAGAAATTGTGCTAGGTGTTAGGAAAAGTATATGACACCAATCTTAACTGACATTATCATTTCATAATGGAGAAATTGGGTCAAAAAGAGTAACATCCCCTCTGGGTACTTTAATGGGCTCTAAGGTACTAGCTTCAAAGCAGCAAAGGGTTCCATTTATAGTCTGTTACTTAAAGATTCTAGTGTGCTACTAGAAAACGCTAACAAAATGTTATGCATCAGTGGGAAACACTGAAATTTAAATAGGAAAACTCATCTTATCCTTACATAAATGTAGTGAGCTACAATGCTGCATTAAATGCTGATTTCTTCATCTCCACAAAGATAAGAAGGTACTAGAAAATGTACAGAGAGGATAATTACTATAATCAAGATAGTAGAGCTCTTTGTATCTCTCAGAAATGAACGTTTAGCTATAGAGTCAGTCCTAGAGTGACAATTCTCCTATTTTATCTTTGGTGAGATAAATATGATCAGCAAAAATTATCCAAGCTAATGGCAGAAAATGCAGGTGTTTTGAATGAAAATAGTTAATCTCCTCAACCAAAAAGAATGATATAACTCAAAATGTTCAGGGACAAGGAAACGATTGATCTCTAGAGGATTAAAAATGAGGTAGAGAACTGTACAGGAGAAAAAATATATTCTGTCAAATTAGTTGACTTGTCATACAAATGACATACCTGTCATTAAACAACATCAACCTGTCATTGCTAAAGGTTTTAATTACTTTAAATTGCTTCAATACAACTCCAGGTAATAGAAATGATCTGAATACAAAATCCTAGATTCTGTTCAAGGTCATGCATATCTAAGTTGGTATTTTAGTGCACCATGAGCATCTTTGATTCTGGAATTGTTATTACTATATGTTTCATGATTAAAGAAATTAATAAAAACTGCAATTTTTATTTAGCATCTGTACAAATAAATCTATGCAATCTATTGTTATTAAATTACTCTTAAGGCATTGGTTTTTTAAATCATACTTTGAAATGTTATTTTCTAAAGAATTTGACTGTATTTTCTTTTCTTAATAGAGAAAACCTCCTTTAACACCTAGAATTTGGTAAAATAAAAAGGAGTGAGACCAGAATGATATCACTCTTCTTTTGAACTTTCCTATATCTTCAGGACTCAGTTCACCTTATATAAGAGGCCTTCCCTGGTCCTCCATCCCCTACACTGTAAAAATAAAAGGCAACTGCAAAAATAAGTAGGAAATCTATGCAAATAAAGGTTCAAAACTGTTTAGATACTTTTGATAGATATAATCAAAAATATCTTCAGTGATGAAGTGAAGTGAAGCTCATAGATGAACTTGCCTTCAGGGCCAGGGCAAGGATGCTAAAGAGACTCTTGTTATATAAAAATAAACTATTGAAAATATAAAGATAAAAGGATTTCTAATTCTAAGGGATTCTAACTCCACCCAAATAAAACTCCCTGGTTCTGCAAGGAACTGCTTCTCCTGTATTTCACAGGTTATACTAATCCTTCCTGATCTGATTAACCTAGATTTTTACTATTCTAAATAAAACTAACAATATTATCCTTATAATTCTTAACTTTGCCTTCAAGTTATAAAAATAACAAAGGCTAGCTGGTTGAGTCTTAACAAGAATCAAGTTAGGACACTGAGCCTTAGCAGACTCCAAACCAAAGACCAGGGTTTTCTTTGGTCTTCTCAGAGTTAAATCAATCTATAAAAACCACAATAGATAGTCAATAGTGTTTCTCAAGTTGGAAAAGAAAACTCTTAAGCTCTTTCAGCTCTTTCCTTCAGACAGAGAGAGAGGCAAAGATGTTACCTCCTCCAGCCAGGAGAGTCTCTGTGTGTGATTCTGCCAACTGCCAGAGACCAACTGCCACTGCCACACCCAGAGAGAGTAACTGTTACAGAAAAAACGGTTACAACTGCCAAGATTTGAAATTGACACACTGTCTCAGCTCTGTTTCAAACTCCAATTCCTTCTCAAGCCAGCTTCTTCACTTCTTATCTCTAAACTAACAAAACAATACTTATTTTCTAATATCATCCTGATAACACTCATTATTAGTATCTTCCTTCTAAGGGTATCGCCCATCTACTCCATATGTACATTGTATGCCTATAATTTTATTATATTATTTCCTCTATCAAAAATGTACTCCTTCAGGTAAGGGTCAATGGGGTGTGTGTGTGTGTGTGTGTGTGTGTGTGTGTGTGTGTGTGCACGCACATGTTAATTGATTTCTTTTTATCCTCAGGATTTAGGACAATGTTTGGTTGGTATTATGTAAGCATTTGATTTAATACATGTTTGACTATTATGATGTTGATTGTACATAGTAATATTTCAGGAAAGATAACTTAAAATATATATGGAAAAAGAACTGGAATTTATATAGAATTTTATAAATAATATATCATTTGATTTTTGTAATAACTCTATGTGTTAGGTGCTAATATCCCTAATTTGTGGATGAGAAAACTCAGCATTAGAAAAGTTGTAACATATTTAGGGCTCTAGCTAGTAAGAATCATAAGTAAGATTCTAACTTAGCTATTTCTGCCACAAACTCAAACATTCCATCTACTCTGCCACTGCCTTAGACTCAAATAATAACAATATTGTATTGTACTGATAAATTATCTCCTTTGAACTGGTTATAAATAAAATATTCCTGTTCCTCTATGCTTCTATATAAAAGGCATTTTTTTAAAAGTATATCATATGTAAGGTTTGGAAAACAATTGATTTAGCAGATAAGCATAAGTCAACCATTCATAATGAAAGAATACTGTTGGGGTTTTATTTAAATTTTGCATTTTGAGCCATGAGATCATAATTTGAGAGTTGTAAAGAGATTTAGAAATCATCAGGTCATTTTACAGGTGAAGAAATGAAGACATAGAAAGATGGAGTGATCTGCCCATGGTCATAATAGTACAAACAATCTAGAACAGCAACAGGTCCTTTGCCTGCAAACCTCTGACTGTTTCTACTGCACCAAGATTTTCTTTCATTGATTTTTAAGCTAGATAGGCTTATAAGGTTGTAACGGAGATCTGCAAATTGCTAAAGGGTTCTAAAAATTCTGAAAATTAAAAGTTTCAGATAATAAGCAATTCATTCAACAGTAAAATTAAAAGACATTAGAGTCTAGGATCAAAATTCATTAGTCCAATTTTCAAGGTTGCCATTTCTAAGTAAGGTGACCTATTCCCTGTCATTGAATTGTTAGTTCAGTCATGGTATGACCACTTATTCCATTCTAATCACTACAGTAATTTCTACAGAGTATTGAGACTTACTTACATCATGCTGTCTTTTACAGAATTATTGTTCTTGCTTCCTGAGAAGTCCTCCTAATTGCTAGTGTCAAATGAGAATTCACTTATGTGGAGAAAACAGCTTCCTTAGGATAATGTCAATGATTGATTTTTATTCTCAGGTGTTCTGTTTCAGGACCGATTAATAAGGGAGACATGGTTTGCTCTTCTCCAACACAATGGGAAAATAAAAAGATCCAATCTTACATTCAATTTAGCCTAGAAAAAGAGTGTTAGTATCTTCTGTTTTTTCAAGAGCTCATTGGGTGACAACACCACCTTTTTCTATTATTCAGTCATTTCAGTATGCCTGACTTGTTGTGAAGCAACCCAATTTGGAGTTTTCTGTGCAAAGATACTAAATTGGTTTGTCATATCTTTTTCTGGCTTATTTTACATATGAGCAAAATAAGACAAACAGGGTTAAGTTATTTGCCCAGGATCACATAGCTCATTAAGAGCCTTAGGCTAGATTTGAATCCAGCAACTCATCTTCCTGACATCACGTCTAGCATTCCATCCTCTTTTCTACCTAGTTCTTCTTTTTTGTTATATACAAGCAAGAGTATCAATTTTATTAAAAAATACACTGATATTCTCTATATCCTTCCATATGTATAAAAATAACATGTGTATTTTTCAGAAACACTTTAAGTCAACCAGTGCCTAAAACTAGAAACTTTGGAAAAATTAAAAAAAATAGAATAAAATAATAAATTAATTTAATTTAATTAAATAGTTTAGGACAAGGAAGTATCTATCAGACTCTTTTTTTAAAAAGCCTAATCATTAAATAGTGTTAAAGTATATAGGAATAACTGACACTTTTATGGTACTATACAGTTCTTTTCAATTCCTTATCTCATTTATTCTCACAACCTTGTGAAAGTAATAACAGGTGAGGAAACTAGAACTCAACAAGGACAGGAAACTTACTACTAATCATATAGAAAGTTGTGAAAAACAAAATTTCAGTGAAAGTCCAGTGCTGAAGCTGCCTCCAAGAGTATTTCTACTTTTTACCAATCTGCCTCCTGATACATATAGCACTTCTTCCTTTTAAATTATATGTTGTCAGTTATGTGACCTTGTATATATGTATATAAAAACATCTAAAGGAGTTATATAATTATATCATTAAAATGAAACAAATAGTAACAATTACCTTTGTGTAAATAATTTTATTTAGAACATTTAAAGTTTTGTATTTTAACTTATGGTTTACTAGCTTTTAATGTGGCAATAGTTTATTGTAACCTCATGCTAAGCTATTCATCTCATACATGAGCTTTTCTATAATATAATGGCTCTTATGAATAAACAAATAGGCAAAGTTTACTTGATCACTGAGGTTAAATTTGATTTTGTTAGCCAAAATATAAAAATAGGAATGGTTTTATGATTAAATAAGCTTCTTTATCAATCATTTAAAAATAATTTACCAACTATGTTCTCTGTTACCCAGACAAAAGGTTGTCATAGATGGTAAACTATACATTTTGAATCAGAAGCAGAATATCAGAAATTACTAAGTGAATATGACAATCACAATGCAAATTATTTGTGTTATTATTGGATATACTTATTCATACATAAAAAACCATAGTATTTGAAAGAAAATTAGTCTAAAATATCATTAAAAATGTTAGGCACTATGAACCTAATATTAATCCTAAGAGATTCAACTGGGTTCTCTACCCCATAATTCAGATTTCAATATTTTAGATTTCACAATGAATCAAATCTTCTCTCCCTCCCTCTAATCTCTAATGAATTTAATATTGATCACTGAGTTTCTCCTCTTTTTGTAGACCTTTTTTCTCCAAATATTCAGGATGATAAAAATTATTTCAGAAGTGTATCAACCAATGCCCAGTGTGAAACACTGTGTGGGTTTGCACATTGTTAAAAAGAGAGAGAAGCAAAACTCAGTTATTTTCCCCTTTTTTCTTTTGATGCTTTGTACATTTGTCTGCTGAAGGATTCTCCTTAGCTGAGGAAGACAGCTTGTTGACATTTAAATCACGGTTACTAATACTTTTTCCCCCATCTCCTAACAAACGCTCTTTTATCAGATGAGCAAGGACACCAAAATCAGGTCTAAACTGCTAGAAGAAAATGGAAAACAAAAAGAAAAACAAAAACGAATGCTATTGAAAAGGTCCTCAAGGTCTGGTTCAGTGCCTAAAATGTAGTTGCCTAATAAAAATTTATTGAATCAATTTTTCGCTTCTTGAAATATTTTCCTTTCTTGAAGGTCTTGGACAGGATCCAAATCTTTCATGAAGTCTCTCTAATAGTTTATCTCCTCTAACCCCAAAGTTAGTAAGATTAAAAAAAAATTTTAAATCATCTCTATCGTATATACTTTTCTGCTAGTCCATGCCTTTCTACTCTTCTCATTTTGATGTATTATTAGATTTGCTATGTACAAATGTTATCACAGTAACTGAATTTTCAGGCTCCTAAGGACAAGAACCATATCATTTTTATTCTCTACTTCCCTACCTTGAAGTCTGGGCCACTCCCCTCCCTTTCTCTTTTCTCTGTCTGGGAGGAAAGGGAAGCAAAGGGAAGGGGAGAGGCACTTGATCTCTGTGGGGGTTGGAGCACAGTATGTAGTCTGGGAGGGAGGTAGGGCATGGCACAAGATCTCTAAAAGGTTCACCATCACTGATTAATACCATGATCCTCAGGTTTGTGTGAGGATAAAATAAGATATTTGTAAAACCTGCAAATTTTAAAATAATATCTAAATGCCAGTTATTGTTATATCTACCCAGGGAATATAAGTTCATTAAAGACAAGGGAATTTCTATCCCAGTACCTAAAATATTGCTTATCACATATTAAAAGTTTAATCTGTCTCTCTCTTTCTCTCAGTATCTTCTATATGTCTTTCTGTCTCTGCATCTCCCTGTTTCTGTATCTCCTTTTCTTTATTTACTAAAAAGTCCATTATTTATGCATAATTGAGTCATCATCAGTCTTAAAATGGCTATCTAGGAAGTTACCCTGGATTTCTATAGATATTACAATTTTTTTTCTAGAAGTTTTAGTTAAATGCCAAGGAGAGGGAGGAGCAAATTATACCAGTTTCTAAAGGGATAGAGGAATGAATCAGAAAGAGAAAGAAATAAGAAATGAGGAAATTATACAGGGAAGGAAAGAATTATGAATTTCAAAAGTACCTATTTTTTGTAAACTTCAAATGTTTCACATATTTTACTAATTTACCTAGTACCTTATTCCTTCTCTCCCTCCTCACCTATCCCTCATTTCTAAATTAATAAAATTTGTGATATTTTATTATACTACATTGTGGTTAAATTTCTTAACTTCCCTTGAATTACTGACTGTGAAAAAGAAAACATGAAACATGTTTAATTTCACACTTGTCTAATTTGTAACTACATTTGGTTACAACATGTTAGCTGTGTAACTAACCATGTAATCTGTTTAGGTTTTTGTCTACTAGAAATCATGAAATATTATCCTTCTTTTCTATTACTATACTTTTTCAGAAAGAAAACAAAATATATATGATAGAGATGGTATCGTGACCCTGAATGTAACAACTCCATGGAATTCACGGTGCAAGTAGCATTACCCTCCATTTTTGTAGGAGAAGGAATGGGTTCATGGAAGTTAAGAGACTTACTTGCAGGGCAGGTAGGTGGCTCAGTGGATAAAGAGCTAGACCTAGAGACAAAGGTCCTGTGTGACCCTGAGCAACTCATTTAACACCCAAAAGTCCAAAAGTTCTTACCATTCTTCGTTTTGGAACCAATACTATGTATTGATTCTAAGTTGGAAGTTGAGGGGTTTGTTAAGAGACATATTTGCTAGTATGAGACACACTATGTAGTAAATTTTATTTAAATTTAATTCTTCTAACATGACACTTAGTGCTTTTTAGTCACTATACTTTGCTTCATTTTATTAGAAATAGCAGTGGCAGAAGTCTAGGGCTTCCAATTTTTTTCATGCTTTCTATTAGGCAGTATCTTCTGCATAAATAAGCTAGCTAATTTATTAGCAAGTTCTGTTTGTTGCTTTGCCTCATATGCTGTTGCTTCAGTTGCTGTTGTTTTCCCCAGGTGGTAGATCATCATATTAGAGGATTTCCTGTCACAACTTCTAAAAATGGTTTTCTATTCCTCTTTCCCAGGAGTCTCTTCAAAGAGAACAAAATATTGCAAAATAAATAAGTAAACAAAGAAATAAATATATAAATGACTGAATGGATAATTATGTAGAATAGTATCAAGGAGTTTCCCATGGGCAAAGCAGAGCTTAACCCTATTTATGACACAATAGCAATCCAGTTTCTCACCTAAAAAGTCCTATTGTGATACCTCATCATGACTCTGATGGGACCACAGGTTCTTTAAGTCTGTGCTAGTAGACCACAAGATGTGGCAAAACCTGTCAGGCTGGAAAGGGTTTCAAGTACACGCCTTGGGGCAAACTGTGTCCAAGACCAGTCTAGATAAATTGGGAGAGGTTGGTCACCAGTGGTTGGCCATCAATTAAGTGATTATTATTTTTTGCAACACCAACTCGGGAAGACTGTTGGCTAATGTGTTGATGGAGCAGCAAAGTGATGAAATCACAGACCTTTGAAAGTAAATAATAACAAATTTAATTAATCAGATAGCTGTAAATAAATTCTCCATAGATTAGTTGGAGCCAAGGGTAGCCACCTTCAAGGGGGATCTAAAGCATTATTAATATGCTTCCAAATTTACCACTACATTAGATTGAAAGGGAGTTTAAGTTACCTTACTCTGCACTAGGTCAACTCATCTTCCCAGTTATGTATGGATAGTTATTACTGGCATGAGGATATAAACACTAGAAAGACCTATGAAATATAACAATAAAAATTAAAACAAATCCAAACCAAAGGAAAATGCAGGGATCACAAAGAGATTAGAAAGTACAAATGTTATTATCTGTGCTAATGATTCTTCCACTTCCACTAGTAACCAAGAGTTGAGAGAAGTTTTAAAGTGTACTTAATGCAGTAAAATGTGTTAAAATTATTTTCTCTGTAGTAAGGAACTACTGGACAAGATGGAGAACAGACTGAGTGACAGAATATGGAATTTACCCAGGGTGGCATGAGCCAAGGGCAAAAGACAGTTGGGACCACCTCTTTAAAAGCCCATGGACTGAGCCACCCAGGACCTCCGTTTTGAGGAGGGGACCTTGGGATTGGGTGGCAAAAGGGTGGGCAGACCACAGACCTGCTAATCCAACATCCATATCTCAATATCACTGGAAGCTTAATTCACCTTGCTACTATACTGAGCTGGGGAACAAGAACAGCGCATCTGCTAAGAACATCACTATCCTTCCCTTTCTTTGGTTCAGGCTGGGCAGGACCAGGGACTGTGAGAGGGGGAGGAATCTCCAGCTAATATCAACCTATTGCTCTTAGATACAAACTACCTTAGTTCATAGACTTAGTATAGCATTTCCCAACCCCTCTTTCCTTGTCCTGTTCTTACTCCTTTGACTTAAGCAATAAACCTTGTTACAAGTTAATTCAAGTGAAAATTGGCATTCCTTCCCAGGCTAGTAAACATCTACAGCTATAGGGAAAGGGATTTATCAAAATGTAGTCAGAAAAATAGCGTTATTCATTTAGCACATTAACAACCAGCCCATAGCCAAGCTTATCATCAAACCTAACCCCGAGCTAGGGAGCTAGAGGAGCTGTGGAACATATATACAGCCCCTCACCGGATTCTTGGCTTGGGCACTGTTAAGAGGCAAGGGCTTGGCTAAGCTGAACTCCCATAAGCCCTGGTGGTTACCGGCACATCTTGGTGATCACTCAGGAAACCCTATCCATCACTCAGCCTTAGATTCTCCTACTACCAGAGGATCTTGGGCCGGCTAGTCAGGCCCGGCTCATTGAGCCAGTGGCCCTCATAGTACCTTTTAACAACTCCCAAGACCTGGTCAAAATACTCAATTAACAGCAATCTTTGAAGAACATTTTTTTCTAGAAAGTTGAATTTTTCTGGATAATTTAAGATGCATTCACTTTGTTTTAAAGTGTCATATTGATCAAAAAATCATTTATTTAAAGAGTAAAGCTGTATATTAATTATATTAAATAGTATATTTTGTTTAATATTTAATATAAATTAATATTTAAATAATTAAATACTTATATTAAAGAATGCAATGTTTGGATTCCAAAAACACAAAAGAGAAGAAAAAAATGGTATAGTGGAAAAAAAAATGACGACAGTCAGAGGCCCGATTTTCAAATACTATTCTAACAGTTATTAGTTGTGGGACCACGGCAAATCATTTAACCTCTCAAAGCCTAAAGCAACTGTCTAAGACTATAAATCATCAATGGGTTAGAAGGAGAGTCCACATAAACCAAATTTTATGACCATAACAGATTGATGTAGCTCCAGTCATTTGGGATGGTCATTGGACATTATTTTATACAAGGAAGTGTATATTCCTCTGCTTCCTCAAATAGAGAATAATGAATGATATCTCCAGAAGGTACATTATAAATCATAAATTGCTACATAACTATAACATCATTATGATCGTCAATTATTATTTTACGTGGTATTAGAAGCATACAGGATGGTTTATCCCCATATACATATATCCTGCTTACTTTGCTTTATGAACCTTTGTAATCAATTTTCTTTTCTACTGTTGGTTATCTTGTTATCATTATTCATTACTTCCAACTCACCTGTCTGAAGCAGCTTCTTTCTCTTCTAATTTTGCAGGATCTTAAATATAATGATATAAAAATGGAAGGGACTACAAAAGCCATGTAGTCCAACCCTCTTGTTCTACTGATGAGGAAACTAGTTACGAAATATAGTTAAGTAGCAGAACTGAGTATATATACATTTGCATGAATATATAGACCATGGTCAAACAGATAATAATCATTAGCATCATATTTTAAAATGGAACCTCTGACTGCAAATCCATCAAGCTTTCCACTGTGCAGTTTGTTGTTCCTATCTTATATGTCTTTGAAATCCAACCGCTTGTCTTAGTTAGAGTATGGATATACATTAAACTTAAAAAGATTTTGAATGAGGGCTATAGCAAATAAGCTGCATGAACCTTTTAGTTCATGAACTTTGGCCTATCCCTTTTAATGATTCAGATAAAATTAATGATGATAAAACCACAACAATGAACACAAACCCCCACAATTTTGGTAGAAATTACCAAATTTGAAAGTTATGTGTTTACATTTTTAAATGTTTGATGATACACTGTAGATAACTGGTATCCATATGACATTGAGGAGTTTACTAACAATATCCAATAAGACAGATACATAAAGATACATAAAGCTGAGAAAAATCGAGTGATTCCCCACAATCAAAGCAGATGGCCTTAAGAGTCAGGAAGACTTCAGCACCAGTATAGTCTTGACATATGCTAATTTTGTAATATCAAAAGGGTCATTTAACTTCTTAGTTCCCCAAGCAATTCCCTATGACCAAGTGAAGATCTCAATTATGTTGTCAGAGGAAGTTTTCCACTAGGATGTCTATATGATAATGAAATTATAAGCTCTATCCAAAACAGTAACAACTCAGAGCCACAGTTTATTCTCCAGATCTATGTGCCAAAGCCTGAATTCAAATCCTTGTTCTCTATGACCTAGGATCTTTCCTTGATGCTATACTCAGGAACAAAAAAAAATGTAAATAATTTTCTTCCCAATTAAAAATAATTATTTATTGAAATATTTTTTATATCTTCTACATTCTCCAAGATAGTCTGCCCTCTTTCTCACTAAGAAAGTCAGGCTTTATAAACAAGAATAAAAGAAGACAGAGAATAATTCAGAAAAAACAATAACCAAAAGAGAAAAATTCCAATATTACATGTAGTGTTCCATAGTCATAGTTCCCTACTCTTTAAAAGAAATGGATGTGGTCCCTTCTTATATTTCTTCTTTAGGGGCAAACTTGACCATTACAATGTTACAGCATTCAGTGATTTTGTTTGTTTCTTGTGTATTGTTATAATCATTGTGTATATTGTTTTCCTGGTTCTGCTGACTTAATTCTGTATTAGTTTAAGTAGTTCCATAATTCTCTATATTCATAACATTAAGGTTTCTTAAAGCATAGTAATATTCCATTTTTATACATCTTAAGTCATTTCTCCTTATCGATTTCTAACAATAGTAACATATAGTTCATTAACTAAAAATTAAAAGAACGAACTACGTATGTGACTAATCAGCAGATAAACAGATAAACAATATGTGGAAAGTACCATAGACCATATTCCACCAGAATCACATATAAAGAAAGCAGTTTTAGTTAGGGGTACAATCATAGAAGCAAATGAAACCTTGAAAGTTCACCTAATCCCTCTCTATCTTTGAAAGCATCTTTGATCTTCTCAGACCAAGCAGGATGGATAAAAATTGTTTTTTTTCAAATTATTACAGAAACAATGCTTTTATCAGGTACTATAAGTTTATTATAATTTTCAAGAAATAAATATTAAATCATTCTTAACTTCAGTTATTTGTTCTCTTTTTCAAACATTTTTTGTTGTTGTTGTGCCCTCAGTAGACTTGAAAAATAATTGGTCAGGTAAGTTCCTCTTTTGGGTCACAGGAGAAACAAGCTGTCAGATAAGACATTTTCCCTAATCACTACAGCATCCTGAATATCTCCAAAACAGAAATGTTACACCAAACAAAGTAATTCTGCTTGTTTCCATAGTATAGGACATCTGCAAACCAAAAGTATTTTTTTTAAAGTCCAAACTCAGAAACTAATTCTTATTTACCCTGAGCTCACTCAACTTGTCTACCTACCATGTTAGTGGCAGCAAGGCTGCACTAGTAGACCCAGCCACACAACACAGGCTTATATTAAAACCCACACCTATGCCCTATTAATCCCTATTTCAGTATCACAGACACCCTAGCTCCAACCTATAGAACTGTGCTTGAGCCTAAGTAGCCTTTTAGGAGCAAAATCCTGCCAGGGGATGCAAGAAGTATCAGTACTACAAATGTCTGAGCTTTTGGTGATGAGAGGAAAAGGCTTTGAGATACCAGTGCCAGCAGGTCAGAGAATTGAGGAAGAGAGGATGTAGAGTAGGTAACTAGGGTAAGAGACCATCCATGGAGAAGGGTAGTATTCCTCAACACCTGATGAAAAGAGCATGCAGCTGGGCGATTTCTAACAACCCAAATATCAGATGGGGCAGAGATAAAGGCTGGTGAGCCAACAAGGAATCATGAGGAATAGTAAAAGGCTAAAATACTTTGAGATTCAGCCCCCAAGGAAAGCACAGTAAGAGGGGAGGGAGTCAGGAAGTGAGTGATAAGGAAAATAAAAGTAAGGGGAGCCTAAATGTACCAAAGATTTCTGGGGGACGGGGAGGAAGAAATCTTAAGGAGATTGGAAGCATGAACTGATAAATCAATAGGGGGAAAATCAAACAGAAGGAAATATGTCCTTCAGATCTAGTTTTTGAAAAAAAGTTCAATCAGCTATGATTAGGTAATGCAAAATGAAAGAAAATGAATCAACATTTGATGTAATTAGAGGGAAATATGGAACCATAGCACATTGTTGCTGAATGGCTCAAAAATAATGAAACTTATAAGAGCAAAATTTATGTTCTGCAAAACACAAATAATAAGAAGAATTGGAAAAAAGAAATTTGCAATAGAAAGTTTCAATAAATAAACAAAAAGGAAAATAGAAGGAAAAGACAAGCTAGAAGAAAAACAAAAACAAAAGAACAAAAACATGTTCTCTGTTTAAGCGAAAAACACATGGATCTCAAAGACAATATTCATAGAAAGACCTGAGGATCATAGGTCTTCCAGAAGTATATGACCGAACAGAAAACCTTAATATAATAATGAAGGAAATAATAGAAGAGAACTTCCCACAATTTCAGAACATAAAAAATGAAATCTCAATTGAAAGAATTAACAGAATTTTCCAGAGAAAAAAATTTGTAAGCTTCAAAACATGCAGAGGTTAAATTTAACAGTTCAGTTCTGAAACAACAAAATCTTCAAACCATCAGGAGTAAGGCTATCAAATATGAAGAAAAGAAATTCAAATAAAACTTCTGAACTCTCTAGAAAAAAAACTGGAGGGAATAGAACAATGTATTCCAAAGAGCATTAGAGCTAAAAGATGCAGTCCAGGGTAAACTATCCTGAAATTCTAATCTTAACCAGACAAACTTGAAAGATATCCAATAATAAAGAAGAGTTATGAAATGATGAGATAATTTACTTCTTAAACATCTCAAACAAGAAAGGTATGAGAGCAAATGGAATGAATAAATGCAAATATTAATAGCAATAAAATATCAACAGAAAGACCAAGAAGAGACTTATTTCCAAATGCCACACAAGGAGACAAGGGTAAAGGTAGAAATCTGGTAATGTTAACAATGAAGAGATACACAGGAGACATTATGGCAAGAACCTGATGACACTCTGCCAGCAGGAAAATGTTTCTTTTATGGGACTAGATTATGGAATGGAAATGTATATAAGAGGAGGAAGGGAAAAGGAAGAAAAAAGGAGAGACAGACATTGTGAGTGTGTGCCAGGGCCAAATAAAGGGTTACCAATGAGGAAAATGTGACTCTCATAGTCTTGAAAGAGAAGCAACTCAGGAGATTAGATGAGGAGGAGATAGGAAAGACTGAAAATCAGAGGAATGGAAACATCCCTTAATTTGGAGGTGGAAGTAGGTTTCACTGTTAAATGCTACTATGGGTAAAGAGAGATGAAGACCCTACATTCGATAAGGCCTTGTTGACTTGGTGCCTGAAAAGGCTGTTTGTCCTGGGAGGGGATAAATTGGAACCTCTAGATGCAACTGGCACATGGAGGAATAGGAAAGCATGAACACAAGAAGGAAATTTCTGAGCAAATGTAGAAAAAAAGGTGAACAAGAGAGTATCGATCAGTGGGAGATGGAGAAGGTGCTTATCATGGAGCAATGTTTTCTCTGACACCTATAATAATTGACATTGTTCTGAAAGTGGGGCACAAAAGAAAAGGAGAATTCATGGGGTAAGCCCTACAAGGCACTGGAAGAAAGCATTTTAAGGTCAGAACTTAGAATGGATCACTCAAAGTTTTGATTGTATAAAGAGTACAGAGAAAAAAGAAACTGAATTTTAGAGTTCATGAATCAGAGAATGAGAGTCTAGAGTAAATTAAAAAAAGAACATGAATAATGAAAAGTGTGGTAGAAATACTTTTTGGAAAAGGGCAAAAAATGATGTTAAAAAAAGCACTAATGAACAGACATAATTTAAGGAGAGAAGTCACATTTATCTAAGAAAATAGAGAGAAATAAATATGTAACCACACAAAAGCAGAAAGGAACAAATAAAACAAAACCCTAGAAAAGGGTAACAAATAAGAAAAGAGGTGATGTAAAAGAGTTGGAAGGAAAAGGACCACCTTAAAAAAATTAAGGTAACATAACTAAAGGAATATAATATGTTTTCAGCAGAAGAGGGGAAAACATGACTTGAAAAAAATTTTAGAGACAGATGGAGGAAAATATAAACATAACTCTTATAACCTTAAATGGGAATGGATTAAAAAATATGATTTTAAAAAAAGCCTAGAGATGGTGCAGTATAGACAGCAACCCAGTTGAACTCTGCCAATATTCCCCTCTAAACAACTTTAAAATAATGGCTCAAAGCAAATTTTGGACTGACAGAACCAAAAAAAGTCAGGGTGAGATAATTTTCTGGCTTGGGAATGGGTGGAAATCTCTAATGAACTGTTGGTGGAATTGTGAACTGGTCCAATCATTCTGGAAAACAAATGGGAACTATATTGAAAAAGCTATAAAACCATGCATGGCATTTGACTAAGCAATAGTACTAATAGGTCTGTGCCCCAAAGAGGAACAGGAAAAAGGGAAAGGATCTATATACAAAAGAATATTTATACCAGGTCTTTTTTATGGTGACAAAAATTTGGAAATTGAAGGAATGTTCATCAAATATGGAATAGCTGACAAGCCACATGATTGAATACTATGTGTTATAAGAAATGACAAGGAGAGTGATTTCAAGGGAGAAAAAAAAATGGCAACACCTATATAAACAGTGAAGTAAGAAGAACCAAACAACTATTGTGCATGGAAAAAATACTATTGTAATGATGATTAACTATGAAAGAGCTGGCTACTCTGATCAATATAATGATCCAAGATAATACAAAGTACTCATGATGAAAAAAATTGTCTGCCTCCAGATAAAGAAACAATGAAAACTAAGTGCAAGTTAAAGTGTATGTGTGTATTTATATATGTTGCTTTTTTGTTATATGGCTAATAAAAATATATTTTACAGAATTTCACACGTGTAATTTATATCATTTTACTTGTCTTCTCATTAAGTAAAGGAAGGGAGAGAATTTGGAATTTTAACATTTAAAAAGAAAACAGATAAAATAAATACTTAATATTTTTAAAAGATTAATACACATTAGATAAGAAAAGAAAATCCTATAATCTGTTGCTTACAAGAAATACATTTTTAAAAAAACATACACAAAATAAAACCGAAATGAAAAAAATTACTATACCTCAAGTGATTAGAAAAAAATTAGAAGTTACCATTTTGCTATCAGATAGCGCAAAAACAAACACGCTTAAAAATAAAAAGGGACAACCATGGAAACTATGTTTTGCTGAAAAGAACCATAGACAGTAAACCAGAATCCATAAAAAACTTATACATTTCAAATACTTTAGAATCCAATTTCCCAAAAGAAACATTGTCTGAGCTTCAGAAAGATATTTATTAATGTTACAAAGCAAGAGGAGACTTCTATAAAAAAAACAAAAGTAAATGTAATAAAATTAAAGAATCAGTGTAACACAAAGATCAAATGAGAGTTGAATAAAGAATGAGAAGATACCCCCATACTATCACTTCATGGAGTTGGAGTTCCACAGAGGTTACACTTTTTACACACTTTTGGACTTTTTCAATATATTGATTTATTGTATTCACCTTTTTTCCTTCTCTAAAACAGTAATAGTTTTCATATGGAGTGGTTTTGGAAAGGGGGAGAAATACATGAGACATTATGTTGATTAAGAAACAAAATAAAAATATTTTTAAAAGAAAATAACACTAGCATATTATAAATATATACAGTACCATATTAACTGTCTTTCTATTACTATCTCCTTTAAATTCAATTCAACCAGTACTAAAGATACAAAGTGAAAAATCAAGCAATATCTTTACCCTCAACTCCAAAGGGGCTCATGATGAAAAAGGCTATCCGTTGCTATAGAAGGAACTGATAAGTCTGAATAAAGATTGTAGCATGGCATTTTTCACTATTTTTGCCTATGAATTTTTCTCTGGTATAAACAATATTTGTATTCTTTCACAATGTGACAAACATGAAAATATGTACATACAGCCCATTTTATATCACTAGCCATCTATGGGGAAAAGTTGGAGGGATAAAATATGGACTGAAATATGGTAGAAAACAATGATTAAAAATTGCACCAAGATTAAATCTGTAAAAAAATTAAAAACTTAAAAAAATAATCAACTTCATTGACATTTTCTCTATTACTTTAAGTCCAAACAATCAGCAAAATAATACATTCAATTCTTGATATATATTTTTTGCTGATTTGCAAGATGCAAATGCTAACATTGACATTTTAACAATCCACTACAAATTAGTTCAAGTTTCTGGTAAGAGACATTTATTTAAACCTAATTCGCCATCTCTGTGACCTAAATTCTATTTCCCACAGACTAGTGACCCTTCCTAGTACGATTACTTTCTCTTACCATCCCTCTTGATGTTACCTTTAACTCAGATGACATGTTTTGAACCTCATTCTAGTCACTGGTTTTGAGAAATATGAAGTTTTGGTTTCTCAGAGATGAGAAAGTTGCAAAGCATGGTTCTTTTGTTGTTGTTGGTCAGTTGTTTAGTCATGCCCAACTTTTCATGACCCATGAATCATAGCTATGCATGGGGTTTTCTAAGCAAGGATACTAAAGTAGTTTGGCATTTCCTTCTCCAATGCAGAGAGCTACTATTTTAGTTAGTCATGGCATTTTCCACCTTGGGCAGCCACTTAGAACCATAGGATCAGTGATGAGGGCTAACAAGGATCTAGACCCACAAATGAAAAACTTAGAATAAAGACTTTTCCAAGATCATTCAGAGACAGACGTGATCATATGATCTTATGTCTTCTGATCCCAAATTCCATTACTCTTTCTACTGTACATTCTTTTCTCTGAACCTCAGTTTTCTCATCTGTGAAATGAAGGGGCTGAATTGCCTATTCTTTAAGGCATTATTGCTTAACCAGCATTGATAGACTAATTGTAAGTAGAGCATGGAGTAATTTCAGAAGATGACTGAATGATCAATATTCTAGCTCTAAACCTAAGAGCCTCTAGAAGTGATGGCGAACCTTTTAGAGGAGTGCCAGGCTCCACCCCCATCACACTCCCCCAGAATGAGTGCTATGCTCTCCTCCCCAACATGAGTGTCAGGTGTACCCAGTCCCACCCCTTACCCTACACAGGGGAGGAAGAAAGCTCTCCCATTGGGATCCTGGAAGGAGGGATGGGTGAAGGGAGGAATGTCCTCAGTCAGCATAGAGAAGGGGAGGAGAGTGGGCCCAGCACTCTGCTCCCCTCCAGCTCTGCTGCCTGTGAGCCTCCCACCTTACCCCCTCTTCCCTCCCATTGGACTGCTGGGCAGATAGGGCAGGAAATGTGAAAAAATGTTATCTGGCAAGGTGGAGAGGGGAAAGGGAGCCTCTCTGCCCAAGTCCCTCTGCCTTTCTAGTAATGATCTATGGGGGAGGAGGTGAAAGAGGAAGAAGACAGCCATGTGCCTACAGAGAGTGCTCTACATGCCATTTTTGGCATGCATGCCATAGGTTCACCACACTGGCCTATAGTTTTCTTCTCATGCAAATTTTTACCTCATTGTAACTTAGTGTTTTAGAGTTCCTAGAACACTGAGAGGTTAAGATATTTATCCAAGGTTAGCACATGTCAAGAGGTAAAAATAAATGAACCTAGTTTGGGACCACCCCCTTTCTAATATGACATGATTCCTGTCATCCAATCTTTGGCACATGGATAAGAATTTTTAACTAAACAGCAGCTGGACAATGTTTCTTATGATTTCTAAAGATAACACAAAAGACATATAGAGATTAAAAACTCTCCAGGCATAATCCTTCAAATAGTATTCAGCTGCCAGATTGCTGTAGTTAGCTGCATGTTTTCCTAATTGTCTGATGAGAACACGTTTAAGAGAAGCAAAAACCAGATCACAACCAAATAGATCACATCTATTTCTTCCGTCAGTGTCATTGAAATATCATTAGACCAGGAGCTTGCTAACTGTAAGGCCTTGGTCTTAGCAAAATCATGGCATGTTCCTGGCTGCCTCATTGCCTACAGAAAGGAGAAGATTCTGTAAGAACTGTTCATCTCAGACATATAGAATAATTGGCTATGCTTCAATTAAATTATAAATTATGAAAGATACTAAAAATGAAACCTTCATTCATTTTATTTTCCCCTTAAAAGAAGTCTCTTGAGATCAATAAAAAATTATACTGATATCCAATATTGGAAAGGAATAAAATTCCCTTGGTGGCATGCCTATGTAGTATTTATCTTAGTTTAACTAATAACATGAAATATTTACATGAATTATGATACTATGAAAGGAACAAGTGATCTTTTTTACACTTATTGCACTTGAGGCAATCAGAAAGCAGAATGTCAAACAATGTTTTAAAATGTCATATAAGGGAAAAATAAATTACAGTTAGATAAATGCTAATAATGGAGTGTTAAGACAACTACAGATTACTGAGCATGGAGACAAAAATGAAAATGGTAGGCTGGGGTCTTTTGGACAATTCTCTAGATTAAAACAGTATCAAAGGGTAGAATGTTGCAGAGAAATAGTTGTTGAATGTTAATTACTCATGTGGTTTCAGATCATAATCTTTCCACACACTTATATCCAAAAAAACCCCAACAAAAAAACAGTGTGTTATAATGGATAGAAATCTGATTTTGGAGACTAGAGGCTTAGGAAGAATTCCTCTCTTAAATACTTCATTCAATCGATCAAAAATATTTATTAAGTATCTACTATGTACAAAGCACATAGGAACACATGAAGCAATTTCTATCTTCAATGAACTTACAGTCTAATTCTTCTGAGTTATATTATCCTGAGTTATTCATTTAGCCTCTAAGAAACTCGGTGTTTTCACCGAGATAATAATAAAATGGAGATAATAATTATATCCTATACCTAATAGTGTGGTTAAAAGGAAAGTATCTGGCAAAGCTTAAAAGAATATATAAATGTGAATATTATTATAATATTTGATTCCTGTATAAACTAACTCATTTATTTTGTAATTAATAAATAACAGCTCAAACATATCCTGCTTTATCACAGAAAATCAGTATCTATCAATCTATATTCATTTTTATCTTCTCAGTAATCCTAAGAAGTTCATAGTTCCAAGTAGGCTAATTCTATAGATGACGAAACTGAGAGTAATATCATAAAGGATTTTACTAAAGTCATAAAGATCCAGATATGAAAACCAGGTATTTTTATTCTATTTCCAAGGCTCTTTGTATTACAAATTATTGTCTCTCTTGAAAGGATGTTATTAGAATCATAGAAACTTAAGGCTTACATGAGACAATAGAGGTCATCTAGTCTAACCTCTGAATATAAGGTAGTCTTTTCTCTAAATTTGGCTCTGAGGCATAAGTTCCTAGTTATAGGACACTTAAATGCTAGTATTAAAAATGGCTATATAGGAAAATTAGACCTAGAAATTATATTTAACGTCTAAAACAACATTGCATGTCTAGCAAAATTATAAAATTTCTATTCTAGCATGCTTGGCATTGTTTCTGCAGTTATGTGATAAGAAAATCCTATGGAAGAATCATTTACAAATGAAGAGAACTGCAGGATGGATTTTCTGGTGGGCTTTAGCTATTTAGCTCTAGAAATATTAAATGCTGGAAAAATCAATTAGGTGAGTTATTTATTTTACAAACAAAAGAGATTATTATTCAAAGGCTCCATTAATCTCATATTAATCATCTATATTTTGTCTATTTTTTCCCAGAAATTCAAGTACAGAACATATTTTAATGGAGAAAATAAATGTAAGTATCAAAAGGTATTTCCACTTGTTTCAACATCAATCTAATGTCAGTGACCAGAGAATCTATAATTACACAAATTAATCAATATATCAGTGGTAGCAATCATATATTCTAGCCTGCTAAGAATATGCAACTGTTAATGAAAAGTAGCAGAGCTGATATTTGGGAATTGATGATGTATAATCTGAGGTTGAAATTTTGTAAAGAAAGGCTTAAATACAGCACAGAATACATAAATTCATAATTCATATTTTGTATAAAATTACCAAAAATAGGTGATGAAATATTCTTAATACAGAAAAGAGTTTTAACTTGAACATGTTTTAACTCATAAAATTTAAATTTCAGCTTTATGTGTATATGGATGTGTATATCTATCTATCTATCTATATTCAGGTATACAGAAAACACACACATATTTTTTCCAACGTCAATGTTTTATCCCTGAATTAACTATGACAGAACTCCCAGAGAACTCTCAGTGACAAATATGTACCTGATTAATTCTTATTTGCTCATCTTAGATATAAATGTCAATCCTGGCTCCAAGGTCTTGCTAGTTTAGATATTACTGTACTTAGGGAGGCAACTTTGTTGGGAGGAGAAAGCCAGTAGTTTATGCCAGTAGCCTTAAAGAAAGCTTTTAGCATTCCCTGATGCTGAACTTCCCTGAAAGCAATAGAGAAAAGCTTGAGCCTCAAGATTGACACTTCTAAATGTCCCTTCTATAAAGTCATAAATCTGATGATCTCATTCAAAAAAAGAAAGGCAAATACAGAAAAAGAAAATTACATACATTTTAACCCATTATTACCACTATTAGGGTTTATTTCCTACGGAAATCAAGGAAAGAGGAAAAGAAACTATATATTCTAAATATTTATAAGATTCTTTTTGTGTGTGTGGTGGCAAAGAATTTGAAACTGAAGGGTTATTCACCAATTGGGGAATGGCAGAACAAGTTATGGTATTGTAATAATTGTAATGGAATACCATTGTGCCATAAGAAATGACAAATTGATCACAAAAACAAAACAAAACAAAACTTGGAAAGACTTATACGAAGTGATGCAAAGTAAAGTGAACAGAACCAGGAAAGAATTGTAAATGGTAACAACAATAATGTATGATGATCAACAGTGAACAACTTTAATATTTTCAACAAGACAAGAATCCAGGACAACTCTAACAGACTGATTATGAAAAAGGATATTCAACATTTAGAAAGAACAGACGGAACCCAAATGCACATTGAAACATATAATTCTTCACTTTATTTCCTCCATGAATTTTTCTTTAGTGTAAGCAATATGTCTTTTGTTTCACAGCATGACAAACAGAGAATATGTATTATGTGACTAAACACATATGTCCTATATAACATTACCAGCTTTCTTGGGAAAGTGTAAAGGGAAGGAGAAAGGGAAAAAAGAAACCAAAAACATCAGCCATACATTTTTAGACATAGTTAATGTGAATTTTTTTCTCTTGGCTAAGAATATTATAATTAATTACACATTTATGACAAGTCATATGTATCATATTATTATGTTACATCTTATATTGTTATATATAAAAAGCAAAAATAAATATCCATGCTCTAAAAAAAAAACATAAAAAAAGAAAACGAAGTATAACCCACTGGTTTAGCAGAGTTGTATAGCTCTAAATTGTTTATCCAGCAAGCATTTTATATGCCTGTTTGTGTTTCTTTGTGTTGTGATGTGTGTATGTATCTGCTAAGAAATGATTACATCTAGGGTTGCATTTAACTTTCTTGAGGTCTTGGACAGAAAATACTAAAGAGCTGAAAGATTCTGACACATATGTTTAACTCTTGTTATTCTCTTAGGTTAGTGGACTCTAGCAGTTAGAAGCTGAACTAAGTAGAATGCTTGGCACATAGCATGCAATTAATATTGTTAATTAAATTGTTAATTAAAACTTGTTATTGATCAAATGCAACCTAAAATCATATATATGTTAGGTGTTATGAATTAGGAGATGATTGATAGTCATCTGAATTTTGAGAACAAAGTCCACAAATCTTTCCTGCTTAGAAGGAAACCTTTGTTCAACTGCATAATTACATGGGATGAAGCTGATGAAACTTTTCTAATCCCTTATGGAAGAAAGGTTTAGAGACTTATAGAGCTGAATACTATTGTCAGATATGGTCAATATAAAAGGTAACTTCCTTAATTGTTTCTCATTGTTACAAGGAAATGATCAATCTGAAGGGCAGTGCAAAGTAACAATAAAATAGACATCAATAAAATGTTTTTATGTTTTGTTTTTAAGACACTGTTATGATCGAAAAAGGGGAAAGGACTTATTTGTTGAAAATATTTATAGCAGCTCTATTTATGGTGACAAAGAACTAGAAATTGTGAGGATGTTCATCTTTTAGGGAAGGGCTAACAAGTTGTAGTATCTGACAATAATGGAATCTTATTGTAGCATAAGAAATGATGAGCAGGATGATTTCAGAAAAACCTGGAAAGTCTTATATGAATCTGTGCAAAGTGAAGTAACAATCAGAATATTTTGTACTTGCTAACAGCAACATTGTACTATGATCAACTGTGAATGCCTTAGCTAATATTAACAATACAATGACTGGAGACAACTCTAAAAGCCTTTTGATGAAAAATGATAACCACTGCCAGAGAAAGAAATGATGGAGTTTGAATACTGATCAAAACATGGCATTTTCCACTTCATTTTCTTCAAGTTGTGTGTTTGTGTATGTGTGTGTATTTAATGTCTTCTTCCATAACATAACAAATATGAAAATGTTTAGCATGATAGCACATGTATAACCTATATGAAATTTCTTCCATTTAAGAGGGACAAAGAGGAAATAAGAGAGGGATGATGGCAGAAAAGATTGTGGAATAAAATGCTAGAAAACAAATGTTAAACATTGTTTTTATTTGTAATTGAGAAAAAATAAAATATTACTGAAATAAAAAAATTAAGACTCCCTTAAGTCTTATGTAATAAAAACACATGCAAACATTAAATATATTCTATATTATGATTTATTACCTATTTATGACACATCACATGAATTAATGTTATGTTGCATATCGCCCTTGTTCCTCAAAACTTTCATGTATCTGACCTTATATTTTCATAATAATGGAAGTACAGGATATTTAATGTACAAGTTGGATAATATTCAAGCAGTCTTTCTGAAGAACTATTCTTAGGAAAACCAAAAGAAGAGGGGGAGAAGCAGCCCAGAACAACAAGAGACAAAAAAGGAGAACTTGGGGGCAGCTGGGTAGCTCAGTGGAGTTAGAGTCAGGCCTAGAGACAGGAGGTCCTAGGTTCAAACCCGGCCTCAGCCACTTCCCAGCTGTGTGACCCTGGGCAAGTCACTTGAGCCCCATTGCCCACCCTTACCACTCTTCCACCTATGAGACAATACACCAAAGTTAAGGGTTAAAAAAAAAAAAAAAAAAAAAAAAAAAAAAAAAGGAGAACTTATCTCATTCAGGAATTGCAAGGGAATGCTGAACAAGCCCCAGCAAGACCCAATATGGCATTAGGGGCAGGAGAAAGAAAACAATCATCTTGGTTCAGCCCCAGCAAGTTAAGAGTGGAAACCAACACAATAGAGAACAAGCAGCAGTGGGAAGAAAGCGGCCCTTCATAATCCATCCAGAACAGAGGCCAGCCATGAGCCAGCACAGTCAGCAGTGTGAGGAACTCAACCCAACAAAGTCCAGCTTCTGTAAGAGTAGGCAGAACCCAATTCCAAACAGTTGAACTGAAGAGCTGCAAACCTTTACATAGCAGACAAACAAGAGCTCTTCTGCAGAGTTTTCAGAGACAAAGACAATTAAGTTTTATCCCAGATACAATACAAATGTGGGACTATACTTCTTCCACCCCAGGAATGGAGGTAAGTTTTAGCATTTAGACAAAATCAAGGGGAAAAATTACCCCAAAGTGAACCAAAGACAGAAAAAAAGGCCTGGCACTAGAAAAACATCTAAGTAAGAGACATGATCAAAATATAAAACAGAAGAGGACAGCAATGCAAAAATGAAGATGTATGAAGCCCCAGAGGAAAATATGAAAGGATGTTGAGTCCAAAATGAACCCCTGGAAGACCTCCAAAAAAAGACAGAAAAATAAATAAAAGAAACTTAGAAGAAGATGATAGCAAAAAAAAAAAAATAAATCAACAGCTGTAAATAAAAAACCTACAGAGGAAAAGATGCCTAAAAAAGGAAATACAATACCTCAAACAAGAAAATAACTCCCAGAGAAAGAAAGAATAAACTCTCAAAGAAAAAAATGGCTCTCTAAAAATTAGAATTGGACAAATGGAAACTAATGACTTCATGAGACACCAGGAAACATTAAAAGAATTAAAAAATAGAATATTTGAAATCTTTCACTGGAAAACAACTTGCCTAGAAAATAGATCTAGGAGAACTAATCTAAGAATTATCAGATTGCCTTGATTGAAAAAAAAAAAATCTGAACACCACATTGAAAGGAATTACCAAAGAAAACTGCCCTGATACTTTTGAAAAACAAAACAGATATTGAAAGAATTCATTGAACATTTTCTGAAAGAAAGTCACAAATTTAAAAATCCCAGGACAATTCTATCCGCATGAAATAATAAAGAATATTGCGGAACCACAATCAGGATTTCACAAGGACTAGCATCTTCTACATTAAAGGAATAGAAAGCAAGGAATATTATATTGCAAAAGGCAAAAAAATCTAGTCCTACATCCAAAAATCACCTACTCAGAAAAACTGAGAAGTGGAAGAAATAGACACTTAATTAATAGAGAAATACCAGACATTCTTGACAAAATGTCCAGAGCTAAAAAGAAAATTCAATGATCAATTTCAAAACTCAATAAAAGCATAAAAAGTGGCACAGAATTGTAAACTGAGGGGCTATCCATCAACTAGGGAATGGCTTAACAAACTGTGGTATACAGTTGTAATGGAAAACTACTGTACCATAAAAAATGATAAACAACATGAGTTCAGGAAAACCTTGGAAAGATATATACACTGATATAAAACTAAGTGAGCAAAAACAGGAGAACAGTGTATATGGTATATTTTAACAAATTTTGCATGAAGATCAACTGAAGGACTAAACTATTATCAGTGAAACAAGTTTCCAAGATAACCACAAGGGACTCTTAATGAAAAAAAAAATGTAATGCACATTCTGGAGAGTAATTTGGTACTATACCCAAAGGATTTTAAAACTGTGCATACCCTCACAAATAGATTTTTAAAAAGAAAAGGACCTTTTTTGAACAAAAATACTTATAGCAGCCCTTTTTTGGTGGCAAAGAATTAGAAGCTGAGAACATGCTCATCAGTTGAGGGATAGCTGAACAAATTGTGATTTATGATTGTAATGGAATTCTACTGTTCTATAAATGATGAGGATGATTTAAGGAGAACTTTGAAAGATCTTTATGAATTGATGCAAAATGAAGTAAGCAGAATCAGGAGAATATTGTACATAATCATAGAAATATTATATAATGAATGACCCATATTTGTAGCAATATAATGATCCTAGAAAATCTTCAGAGAAAGAACTGATGAAGTCTGAAAACAGAACGAGAGAGTATATTTCATTTTCTTTTCTTTTGTTTGAGTTATTATTCACAAAAGGACTAATATGGAATGATGCTTTACAGCATTACACAAGTAAAATTTATATCAGATTATTTGCAGTTTCAGGGAGAGGGAGAGTTTAAAAAATGAAGGTTAAAAACTGTTCCTATATAATTGAGGAAAAATATTAATAATTTTTAAAATGCTATCTATTGCCAAAAAAGAAACTGCTAGGAATTTAATTGCAGATCAGAGCACATCATCTTTAATTTTCTTTCCATCATAAACTTTTTTTTAGAGAATTTGTGGTATGTGTCAAGACATGGAGAATATTTACTGCCTTAGGGATTGGGAGGGGGAAAGAGAGAGAGAGAGAAAGAGAGAGAGAGAGAGAGAGAGAGAGAGAGAGAGAGAGAGAGAGAGAGAGAGAGAGAGAGAAAGAGAGNTACTTACGGCACTGAAGACTCCTTAAATGCAAACCTATTGTTCAAGAAAACATTAAACTGTCATCAGCAATTATGCCAGAGGAAGTTTATTACTAATATAGAATTAGAGGACTTAAGTAAAAATCCTGCTACCATCATGTAATGTCTGTATGACTTTGATAAAGTCACTTACTTTTTCTGAGCCTCAGCAAATTCATGTAAAAATGAATGGATTAAAATAGATAAGTTTTCAAAATCGATATGTGATTTTTAGCCACAGAGAAATCTATGTATAATTTAACACAGTAGCTTTTCAATTTTTAAAATTGTTTATCCCTATCAGTAATTATAGATAAGCTAACATTTGTATTCTTATTTAAAATATATAATGTACTATTATTAACATACTATGAATATATACATACTATATATACACAAAATCAAAACTGAAATAAATTAAATTAATTTTCATTTATTAAATTATTAAATTAATTAAATAAAAATTTAAAAGATGAAAATATATTAAAATATGAATTTAATAACAATGAAACTATCGAATTCAAATATTGGTAAGAATATTTTAATGAAAGTAATAATTTTAATATACTTTATATTTTAAAAATATCTCTATACCCAAGGGATAAGACAGACATAAACAATAATAGCTAGGGAACTAATCATTCAGTTAATTTGATTAATTTAACGAAGCAGGCTAAGTCTTTTTAGAAAAATATTTTTTACAAAAAATTCAATAAGTAATATATTGTTACTGAATTTTCAGCAGGAGTTGTTTCTCTGCAGGCAAATATTTGCTATATACAATATAAGAAGAAAAAGGAAACTGGTTTCAACTCAGAAAGTTTTTAATATGAATACATTCTGCCTTCTTTATGATTCTATTTTCTTTACAAAGCATCATGCATGTATGTGTTGAATAGTTATATATGCATATGTATTCGCATAATGCATGTATAATATATATCTTAGATGAAGGTAGATATATATAATGAAACACATATAGCTATGCATATGTATAGAACACATGTACCTATATGTTTGATATGTGATATTTGTTTCTATTATATATGCATATTTACATATGTATAGTTACCTGCATGTATGCATGTTATACATACATCCATATTCATATAATATAGGGAAATATACTGTGTACATAATTATGTACATAAAGTATGTACAGTATTATGAACAAATGTAGGTTAAGTCCAGATGGCAGAAAGCTTTAAATATAAAAGAGAGGAATTTATAGTTGATCCTAGAGTCAATACTAGTGAACCAGTGAATTTTAATAAGAAAGGAATGACATGGTCAGACCTTTACTTTAGGAAAATTCCACTGGTGTGTGGAAAACAGAAGAGAGAGTTGGGTAAGGGGTACCAATCAAGAGGTTGTAGCAATAACTCAATTCAATGGATCTCAAAATATGAAGTCTCTTTTAGGATTCCATAAAATAAAAATTATTTTCAGAATCATACTAATATATTTTAATGAATAATATAAATATTTCATGATACAAACGAAAGATCTTTGATGGTTTCTCAAAGAAGCAGCTAGGAGGTGCAGTGGCACTGGTGCAGGGATTAGGAAGACCTGAGTTCCAATCCAGACTATATACTCAATAGCTGTGTTGCCTACCCTGGGCAAGCCATTTAACCTCTGCCTCCTTCCGTTTTTTTTTTTTTTTTCAAATATAAAATGGAATTCATAATGCCAATGTCCTTCACAAGTTTTTTGTAATAATTGAATGAGATACTATTTATAAGGAGCTTAGCATAGTACCTGGCACATAGTAAATAATTAATAAATGCTTATTTGTTTCCCTTCCTTCGCTTTCCTAATTTTTACTAAAATAAAAGGGTCTTGAAACTAAATATCTTTAGGATTGTATGTGGAATGAGCCAGAGTGAGGAGCTGAAGATACCACCAAATTTATGAATCTTTGAACCAGAAAGATTGTGATGCAGGAAAAGGGACATTCTGGAAGAAGAGTGGAATTGGGAGAAAAAGATAATATGATGAAATCTGGGAAGACTTATCCATGCCTGCTGATCTTGTGAAATTTACTCAGATCCATTCAAAATGAAAACTGTGTGCCAGGAGAAGTCTGCACAGCAGTAGGAAGAGACATAGTATGGGACTATTGAGTGATAATTTATCAAGGTTAGGTAGACAAGTCCCATGCCTGGCAATTTTGGGAAAGGCTAAATATAACCAATCTTCCCACCCTCCAACTGAATAACCATAACCCAGATAGATAAGACCTTGGCTTTGGAGACCAATGACTTAGCAGATAAGTCTGTTGTAGGCAAATATAAGGTAGGACATAAAGATAGGTAGAGAGGAAATAGACAGCAGGACACATGAGCTTTGCTGGAAGAGATGGGCATTGTATATAGAATACAGAAAGAGGAGTGGGTGTGAGGAATCTGAACTACCAGGAGCAAGGAGCAGGGTTTGTGGCATCTTGGATCCAGTTAGCAGTTTGTATCCTGTCTTTGGAGATATTAGGGAGACATCTGGCAAGCATCAGGACTGAGGAAAGAGCATGTCTCTGTGACTGGGTGGACTAATCACAGAGTGTCTCTAACCCAGTCTGTGGATTTATTGGCTGACAAGGATTTATTCATCTACCTGAACATCATGGTCTCGGCTTTGATACATCATCTCCAGGAGCGTGAGAAATCCCCTTTGACTCCAAAGCCCACAGCAGTCACTCCTGATTCCCAGCTTGGCTGCCTGTCTGGGCTCAGGTCTGTGAAGCCAGGATGTTCTATTGTCAGATGGCAGATCACTTAGCCTTAGCTTGGACTAACCTAATCCCACCTTCCTTCCCAAGACTTTATTAAATAGTTTTATAACTTATAGACTACTTTCCTTCTCTACAACCAATCAAGAACTCACTAACTGAGTTGTTTATTCCCTGACTTAGTTAAGGAAGATAGTTGGGTCTAACTGCCATTCACACCCTGCCACCACTCACTCCCAGTTGTGTCCTGTGTTTGTGGGAGTAGGTGTGATTCCCAGTGTATTTGTGTGTCAGGCAGTTAACCCACTTTACCCCAATCATTTCTCATTCATCCCCTTCTCCCTCGACTAACCCCTGTGTGTTTATTTACCCACTACAAGTCTTAGAGAATTAACTGAAATTTAGAAAGATGAACTAACTTGACCAGATTTACATAGTTTTATGTTTCAGAGTCAAGTTTTGAACCGAGGCCTTCCTTACCACAAGGCTAGCTTTCTCCTCTATACTGCATATTGCCTTTCATACATTAATACTTTTATACATATTATAGTATCAGGCTATCTAGAAGACTAGTCCTAAGGATAGTGATGTGAAATTTCTTAAAAAATTGTACCATAATAAGACAATCCGTTGGTACTTTTCTGGGAGGAAAAAAATAAAAATGTGAAGGAGAAAGAAATAGTCCATATTTATTTTCAGTGGTCTTTACAATAATAAAGATTCCTTATTTTTAGAAAATACAAATGCATTATGCATTAGTTTTGGTTTGCTCATAGAATGATTGTGTTAATATATCTAGATATGAAGGTCTTGAAAAGAAAACGTATCAACAATTCGGAAGTATGACTCTTTACATCCTCCATATACATTCTTGGGGGAGAAGAAATTAAAGGAAAAACTCTCTGGGGATAGAACGAGTTTCTCCTCCAATTTTTTTCAGACTTCTTCATCTTCCCTGCTGAACATATGCATGCACACACACATAATAAATGCCATAATATTCATATATGTCCCAGATAAAAGTTTTAATTATAGGTTAGGAGTAAAGGTAAAAAAGATTCAGAACATGGAATCCTTGGCAGAAAGGGAGGCTAGGCCAACCAGATAGATAATATGAGAAAATTAAGGAGTCAGAAATAAGAATAAGGAAAGTTTCCTTTAGAAGTACATCTCCTAAGATGACCCCTAAATTATATCTGGATATATGTATATGTATATGCATGGATACAATACATATGTGTGTATGATATACTTGATACTCAGTATTGTGACTGTTGGTAACTAACAGGAATACATATACATACAATTTTTAATTTAACTCCTTCCAAATTGAGTTTGTCTTACTCTGTTCAGTTAAATTAATAAAGGAATATTATACATGTAAGGCAAATAAGCAAAGAATGCTGCCTTAGGTAGGTGAAATAACATTATATCAGTCCAACACTTTTAAAATAGGCAAAATAATTTGAATTTAATTTTTATTCTGATACCAAAATAAATATGTTGCTTGTTCAGTGAGTCAGATTGTGGCTATTTTTATTCTCTTTTTACCTGCAGCATGTCCACAATTCAGAGGGAAAAAATTATCATAAATTGTAATTCTCTTTCCCAAAATATATCCTTTCCCTATAATTCTTCCCTGAATTACATCAATGTCCTATATCTAATTATTTAGGCCACAATCTCAGTGAATGTTTGTAATTCTTGAGATTTGAAAGATGAAGTTCTATATATGAAATATTACTTTTTAGGACTTGATATCTGCATATCTGGCCTATAGACTCAAACTCAAAGTATCTTTATTAGTTAAAAAGCATGGGCTCCTTTTTTCCATTATAGTTACCAAAATCCAACTTCAATAAGACTTAAAGAATGTAGACACTGTTATAGAACAATACTAAAATAAAGCCTCTAGATTTCAAAATGTGATAACATTACACAACATATGACATTCAGTAGTAAAATATAAAAGTATATACTACAAAATTTCTAAACTATTTCTTTAATATCAATCACTAACCAAAGGATAATTCAATCCCATAATCTCCTCAAAACCAAAAAATTTCAATATCAAATAAAAAGCAAGCATGAGAATTTCATCATAATAAAAAAATAAAAATTTCACCATAAAAAACACTTTAAAAGTGCATTTTAATAACTATAGAAATTAGAAAATATCATGCTATCAATATTTCAATAGACAATATCCATTTTCCTTAATGAAATCTTGTTCCACTTAATAGAAACAATAAACATGTCAACTGCTATGGAGGCCATGGCATAATCCATATTACAAATTAAATATATCATTGGTTATTTTGATCCCTAAATGATGCAAATTAATTTTTTAACTCATCCCTAAAATAACATTGTTCTGGAAGGCTGCCTTCTTATGTTTTATAAATAGAATGACATTGAAAAAAAGATAACTTTTTTTACCTATCCCAAAGAGTAGTGAAGATTTGAGTGATTTACAAAGAAGCAAAATTCCCAGAGCTCAATATTACCTTAACTTTTATTCTATTTCATTTGAAAGGCTAAAATGAATTTCAAGGAAAACTCAAAAAATTATGTTAAAAGGCACAGTAGGAAATTTGATCAGTTTTTCCAAATTAATCAACAAAGTGGCTAATCCCCTAGAAGATAACTGAGAGTTTCCCTAAGAGATATGACATCTATTGGACATACATAACTCTTTGGTCTCCATTTCCATAAGGGGACATAGAAGTATTCCAAATTAACTTTTGTATTATACCATCTTAGGACAGAAGGGAAAGGAACAAGAATTTACTGTCTAAAGTTTACCCGGCACTGTGTTGAATTCTGCAAATATTATCTCATTTGATCCTTACAACAATCTGCATAGTTAGGTAATATCATTATCCCATGATTACAATGGAGGAATTACATTATTCCCTTTCTGAGGCAGAAAGAGGTTAAATAACTTGCACAGCTAATAAGTGTTTCATGCCAGATTTGAACTCAGCTCTTCTAAACCCAATGTTCTTTCCACCAGGCTACCTAACTGCTTCTAAATGGCTCTTGAAAGGAAGAAAAATGAAGGAATTTAGTATAACAGTCAAAAAAGTATTTATCTTCCTTTAGTAAAACCAAGAATTACCATGACTCTATACATAAGTAAAAATATTTTAAATGTTATTTGTAGAAGTTAAACTTTGTTCCAGAAACTTCCCACATAAAGCTATCAGCTATAATAAGTTCATTGGGACATTCTTTGATAAAATCATGGTCAGCTAGGTGGCAAAGTGGATAGAGTGCCTGTAAGACCCAAGTTAAAATGCTGCCTCAGATATATACTAGCTATGTGACCATGGACAAGTTGTTTAAACAGTCCTGTCAGTCTCAATTTCCTTATCTGTAAGATGAACTGGAGAAGGAAAGGGCAAACCACTCCAATATTTTTGCCAGGAAAACACAAATGAGGTCTTGGAAAGTTGGAAACAACTAAACGGCTTTACAACAAAAAATGTGTTTAATCACAGTACTAAACAAACAAAAATACGTTTTATGTAAATAACACATGAACATCTGTCACCTCAAAACCTGTTTAAACAAAATGCCAGAAGGTTTGCCAGAAGCCAATTAAAAAATGAATAAATGGATAAATTAAAGAATAAATGAAAGTATAAATGTGTATATATAATATGCATTTATAAAATTTAAAATTGAATGTAATAAAAATATGTATTAGAGTAAGGTTCTTTTTGTGTGGAGTGAGGGAGGCTCAAACTTATGATTTCATTTCTGTGAAAATGTCATTATGAGAATGCAGATCAGGAACTCTTCTCCATCATATAATCACAGAGCCTAGAGATCCCAAAGATTAAATGACTGGCCCAGGGTCACATATCCCATATGTATAGGAAACAACATGACTTGAACCTAATCATTCCTGACTCCTATGCTAGTTCTCTATTACCAGTAGAAATAGAGGTCAATAGAACATAGAGAAAGATCTCTACATACCACATACTGACTTAGTTTCAACATGTTATCTATGATTTTTTATTTTGCTAAATATTTCCCAAATACATTTTGATCTGGTTCAGGCCACATTTAGGAGGATGTTGGGCATCATTTATCCCTTGTTTGACAGCTCTTCTCTATATCTCACTGTTTCTCATATATGCAAACATTTGTTGTTAGTATATTTAAATATATACCTATGCAATAATAAGCACATGTGTACTAGTACATAAGTATACATATACATGTGTACTTAGCTGTTCATTTTTTTTCTCATAAAAAAAAGTTCTAACAAAGTGTGTTTGATTTTACACATATACTTGCACAAAAAGAAAAAGGAAAAATCCTGTTCTTCACCCAACTTTTCCTGTCTCCTTTGGCTTTATTTCTTTTCATTTACTCTGTCCTAGACAAACTGATCAATTCCTCAGATACTTCGTCACATTTCCTACCTATCGGCCTTTGCACAACTTATCTCTCAGATGTAATAGACATTCTCTCCTTACTTTTGCCTCATAAAATCTTTGGCATCTTTCAAAGAACGTCAGACACTGTCTCCTACAAGAACCCTTTGTTGATATCCCCCATCTTTATCCAGTTGTTAACCCTCTCTCCCTCTTAAAATAATTTGAATTATTTTGTATTATATAGCTAGTTTCTAGTTAGTAAAAAAAGTAATGAATAATTTGAAATGGTTTTATGTATTAGAATTTGTATTATTCAGTTAATATTTTGTTAAAACAGTAATTAGTTAAAAAACAATGAAGATATAAAATGAAAATTCATATTCCTTTTTTATGACACATTATAAACACTAATGGAAATTTGGATGTATTGTATTAATTTGTCTTTTTTATATCCAATATCCCTAGAAGAATATAATCTCCTTGAGGTTGAGGACTGCTTCCTTTTTATCTTTGGATGTAAAGTGCTTACATATGTATTAGTAAAAAATATTAAACTTTTTCAAGTGGTTTTATATATTAGAATATACACTAAAAAGTTAACTAATTTAAGTTAACATTTTGTTAAATATAATCATTTGTTACAATTATAAATTTTTTTAATCTAATTGACATTTTCTTCACAAACTCCTTGTGACAATCATTACATTATAATAAAAATATTACTGATTGGCAAATATGGGTAGGATATTGAACTTAAAGTCCAAGTTCTGTGATTTGGGGCAAGTCATCTTCAGCATCAGTCACTTTCTTAGCTGTAAAATTGGATAACATTAACATCTACCTTACAGGGTTATTTTGAGGATTTAATGAAAATAACATTAGATAAATGCTTTGAAAACTTAGAGTATTATATAAGCATAAGTTATTATTAGTATTGTTATTTCTGAAAATACAGCTAATTTTTCTTTTCTTGCCCTTCCCCTCAAACTAGGACACATTCTCAATGTGTCTATTTTGAACAAATGAAATATTTCATGAGGAAGTGTCACCAATAATGATTATTACTTTAAGTATATGCAAACCACTTATTTCATTAACAAGATGACAATAAATTCCAAATTGTCTGATAGAACACTTTTTACTACTAAATAGCCAGGTACTTAATAAGGTCAAAACAACTAGAGGATTTTTATGTTGTGTATAGCCATTTAGTTTTAGTTTGCTTTTCTTTTTTTCACATTGAACAGTTTTCTGGTTTCAAAATTCGATTGAGAGAGATGGGAAGAGATAGATTAGGGGAAGGGGGAAGGAGAGAGAAAGAGGGGGAGAGAGACAGAGAGAGAGAATATTTTCTTCACTTTACTGGACTTTAACTGAAAGGATAACACTATCTTGGTCAGGAATTATTACCATCTTCTGAATTGTACTGTAAATATTTACTAAATGATACCACCATATAAACAAAGAGAATTACTCAAAATAGTGCTCCTCCCCTCAGTTGGTGGATTCAACATGTATTTAAGTACTTAAAATTTGATTTGTGAACATAATGGCTTTTATTATACCTACTGTCAGGAGAAGAAGGTGTGATCAAATCTTCAACACAAATTTTAAAGAAAAATATCTTCTGAGATTTTAGGAAGCATTTTATGTACTAAAAGCTATCACAAGCAGTCAAATATTTTCCAGACCTCTGTATTTTTTAGAAAATTTCTAAGATGAGGGATTTGTTTTGCTCAACTAAGGGGGGATTAATATTGACTTTTCTTTACAAAAATAATTTACTTCTTAGTAAAGAGTATGCTCGTTTGTACATCTCTAGAGACTGGAGGTCCTAGGTTCAAGTCTGGCCTCGGACACTTCCAGCTGTGTGACCTTGGGCAAGTCACTTGACCCCTACTGCCCACCCTTACCACTCCTGGGCCAAGGATGGTCCCTAGCCCGGATGAAAAAAGGAGGAGTGTTGGGCGTGGGGCTAGCAACCCCACCCTGTAAAAACTACATCTGCTAAAGAAACTGCAACCTAAAGTAGGGGCAGCTGGGCTAGCTCAGTGGATTGAGAGCCAGGCCTACAGACGAAAAGGTCCTAGGTTCAAGTCTGGGCTCAGACACTTCCCAGCTGGGTGACCCTGAGCAACTATCTGTCCCATTGCCAACTGGTTGTGGCCCTATGCTCCTTGAATGGAGTCCCAGGATAAAAAAAAAATAGTAGCTCAAAAGAAATGTGAAACCTGCACATTTGGAGACATCTCCATCCCAAATGTTCATACAGGCTATTTGTGTGTGACCCTGGTTAGAACCTTCTGTATTCATATTGGTTTGATCAGTCAGACACACTATACATTGACATAAACATAGTGATGCGATTTTGGTCTACTTCAAGTATGAAGAACAACAACCAATCAAACAACCAACAGGTAGCCAATGGAGTTTACTGACAGAATTTTTTGAGAAAAGAAATCATCAAACCTAAGTTTTAGGAAAGTAATTTTGGATGTAAGTGGACAATAGATTAGAATGGGTAGAGAATTGAGTGAGACCAATTAAAAGGTTATTGTAATAGTGTAATCAAGAGAAGGTGAGAGTCTGAAAGGAGGGAACAGATAAACCACACCCTGCCCCAAACCACATCTGTTATCCCAGGTTTGGAACCTAAAACCAAGCCAACATTCAGACTCTGAAATCCTGCCCAGGCAAATACCAAGCCAACCCATACCCCTTGAAATTTCAAACCTGTGAAAAAGTATGGAGTTCCAGCCCAGGGCAGTCTGAGCTAAAGTGGGCTGATCTGTGTGGGCCAAAAGCAAAGCCAGGAATCCCAGTCTGGGCTTGGGATGACGACATAGTACACGTTTTTGGTGGCTTATAGTACTAAGGGAGAACCCTAGACCTTTTTGCTTAAAGCAAAGGGCATGTGTGAAGGGAACCCTCTCCCAGGACCACCCATGGGGCTTTACCTGTGTCCCTATGATCCTAGTTACATTATCTAGTGAGGGTTATGTGACTGTGTTTGAACTGGATATGACTGAAGTGGACCCAGAAGGGAGAGGGAGGAAAAAAGATTCGAGACAGGGAAGTAGGGCCTCTTCCATCAGGAACCAGCCAAGTGGAAGGTGGCTGAGGAAGCAATACTGAAACACCCACATGGCTAGAAGGCTTTTCTTTCTAATTCTCTGCCTCTACCTATCCAAGTAAATACTAAAAAATTTATGGAAATTAAAGACCAGAGTCCTAAATTTTATTTCTTTCAGGCAGAGCTCCAAGACAGGGCAATAAAGGATGTACATGATTAGATAAAGCACACCTTGAGACCAAAAACTTGCACCTAAGCCTGGGGCTAGAATTTGATAAGCCCTTGATCTGATCAAGTTCAGAGTGAGATCAAAAGCTTATGCTGAAGCCAGAGTCAAGTCTTTAAGCCATCAGCATCTCAAAGGTCAAATGAATCAACAGGGAAAGAGGAAAAGAGGACTTTCAGAGCTCACAGTACTCAGACCATCACATCATCCTTTAAGAATTGAAACAGGTAAAAACTCAGAAAATAAGTTGAAAATACCATCAAGGAAGGACTGAAGTTCAAGAAGTTACCTCAACTTCTAGAAAACAGAGGCTACCTATAATTAAATGGGAAAAATGAGCAAACAACAACAACAAAAAGCACCTAACTCTAAAGAATTTTTAATGGAGACAAAGACCAAGGAATAGATCACAGAATGGGATAGTGAAAGCAAAGGAAACACATGCAAAGTCCAAAAGAAAAATATGGATTTTACACAGATTATGGAAGAGCTCAAAAAAAGATGTCAAAAACCAATTAGGAGAGGCAGCAGAAAAGTGGAAAAAAGAAATGAAAGTGATGTAAGAAGAAATGGTTCAAATTGACCATCTAGAAACTAATGATTTCATGAGAAACCAAGAAACAACAAAGTGGAATCAAAGGAATGAAAAAAAAACACAGAGGAAAACATGAAATATTTTACTGAAAAAACAACTGAGCTAGAAAAAATATCTAGGAGATGCAATTTGAGAATTAATGGACTATCTGAAAGCCATGATCAAGAAAAAAACCTTGAACATCATATTAAAAGAAATTATCAAAGAAAACTGCACAGAGATCCTCAAACAAGAAAATAAAATTGAAATTGAACGAATGCACAGATCACCTCCAAAAAGAAATCCTTAAAAGATCACTTCCAGGAATGTAATAGTTAACTTCAAGAGCCACCAAGTTAAGGAGAAAATTCTTTAAGCAGCCAGAAAGAAACAGTTCAAATACCATGGAATTACAATCAGGATCACAAAGATCTAGCACCTTCCAAATTAAGGGATTATTTAAGGTATGGAATATAATATTCAGGAAGTAAAAGATTTGAGTTTACAACCCAGAGTGTAATGCAAGGTGATTAACAGAAACTTTTTGCTTCTGTAATTTCTAACAGTCACAAAAAGTCAGTTAAACATCTTAGAATCTTTAGAAAGTCAGTTAGGACTTAAAGCTAAAAATAGAGGTGAAGTTCCAACTGATGAGGCTTTTGCCTTCTAGTTTTCGCTGTGGCTGGAGGCTTTTGCTTTGGCTTAATCTGTTGGCTTTGGCCTAACTGCTTTGGCCTTGGTCTGGGCTTATTTTCTCTTGGGGAAATTTGGACCTATCTCATTTCTCTGGAACTCTCCCTGATCTTCCATCTCTATCCCCCCCCCCTTTCCCTGAATTTCTTTTGGGTCCTGGTGGAAGGGAGGGCTTGGTGATTAGATATTGTGGGTTTAGTTTCTATAGGCTAGTAGAGTATCCTCAAATAAGTTACCCCTAGTTTTAATGATTTGATAAAGACTATACTTAAAAGGCAGTCGAATCTTCCTGACTGGGAGAGCCGGACTCTCTCTGTCTAAATCTCTCCGTGACCCATCCCCCATCATCACCCCTCTCCCTAGCAGCAGTTAGAAAACCCTGAACTCCTCTCCCCTTCTGACTGACCCTGGTATTAATAAATCCTCTTTTTACCTAGTCAAACCCTCTGGTGATTGAATCATTGTGTCAAAAATTAAGACAAGGGCTCAAGGGGAAGGAATCATTTTTCTTCTATTTCCTTGAGGGGAGCTGGGGGCATCCATCTTGGCATGAAGTACCTCCCTGAGACTTCCTTCAGCCATCAGTTTGACTGGCAGGGAGGGGCCCTCTCAACTCCTCCCTCAAGAGACTTTAGAAACTAACAAGAAAAATCCTCCAGCCAAACCTAAATATTTCTTACTGGCCCTAATTTCCTCCCTGTATCCTCTGTCTCAAGCCTCTGGGAATAAAACTGTCTGAGCTGCCCTCTCCTACATACCCCATTTCCTTTATCTCTTATATACCTTCCCATACCTTCATTCCTGCTCCAATCACCTTATAATCACCTAATATCCCCTTTTATCCTTCCTCACACCCAAATTGCGTTCAAGACCCACTCAAATTACCTTATTTACTTCTTGATAACAAAAGTCACCAATCCAGCAAAACTGAGTATATCATTTATGGGAAAAAATATTTAACAAGATTGAATATTTCCAAGCATTCATGAGGAATAAGCCAGACCTAAACAAAAAAATATGAAGACAAGACACAAAAGAAGGTCAAAAAGATGAAGAAAGAGAAAATTTAAGGGGATCATTATGTTTAAAATGTTTATGTATCTACATGGAAAGAGGATATGTATATATGTACCATGGACTGGGTATAGAAATACTGCAAACATATGCAGAAAAGCAGAAATAATAAAAACAACTTTTTCAGATCATAATGCAATAAAAATTATAATTAACAAGGGTTCATAGAAAGGCAAATTTAAAATTAAATGGCAACTATATAAACTAATTCTTCAAAACTGGTGGGTCAAAGAAGAAATCATAGAAATGATTGTAGACTTCATTACAGAAAATGATAATGAGGAGACAACATATCAAAACCTTAGGGATACAGCCAAAGTAGTACTCATGGGAAAATCTATATCACTGAGTGCCTATACCAACAAAATAGAGGGAGGACATAAATGAATTGGACTTGCAACATAAAAAATTAGAAAAAGAAAAAAATAAAAATCCCCAAATAAAAACTAAATTGGAAATCCTAAAAATTAAAAAAAGAATTGAATAAAATTGAAAATAAAAGAACTATTGAACTAATAAATAAGACTAGGAGCTGGTACTTTGAGAAAACAAATAAAGTACTGATTCATCTAATAAAAAAATACAAGAGAATCAAATTAATAGTATTAAAGAGGAAAAGAGTGATCTCATTTCTAATGAAGAGGAAATTAAGGTAATTACTAAGAACAATTTTGCTGAGTTATATGGCAATAAATATGATAATCTAGGTTAAATGAGTGAATATTTACAAAAATATTATAAAGCAGTGATCATCAAAACAATATGGTACTGGCTAAGAGATAGAAGCGTGGGTCAGTGGAATAGACAAGGGTTAAATGACCTCAGCAAGCTAGTGTTTGATAAAACCAAAGATCCCAGGTTTTGGGACAAGAACTCACTATTTGACAAAAACTGCTAAGAAAATTAGAAAACAGTATGGGGAAAAATCAGGTTTAGATCATTATCTCACACCCTATACCAAGATAAATTCAAAATGGATAAATTACTTAAATATAGAGAATGAAATCATGAATAAGATAGGTAAACATTGAATAGTATACCTGTCAGATTTGTGGGAAAGGAAGGAATTTAAGACCAAGCAAGATAGAGAACATTAAGAATGTAAAATGAATGACTTAAATTGTATCAAATTAAAAAGGTTTTGTACAAAGAAAACCAAGGCAGCCAAAATTAGAAAGCAAGTAACAAACTTGAATTTTTTTATAACAAAATTCTGACAAAGGTTTAATTTCCTAACTTTGTAAGGAAGTAAGTCAAATTTACAAAATATCAAGCCATTCCCTAATTGATAAATGGTTAAGGGATATGAATAGGCAATTTTCAGATGAAGAAATCAAAACTATCAACAATTACATGAAAAGGTTCTAAATCCCTTCTGATTAGAGAAATGCAAATCAAAACAACTCTGATTTACCACCTAACACCTAGCAGATTGGCCAATATGGCAGCAAATGAAAGTGATAAATGTTAGAGGGGATATGGCAATATTGGGACACTAATACACTGCTAGTGGAATGTGAATTAATCCAACCATTCTGGAGGGCAATTTGGATAAATTATGCCCCAAAGGATTTAAAAGACTGCCTGCCCTTTGATTCAATCATACCACTTCTAGGTTTGTACCCCAAAGTGATAGTAAGGATAAAGACTTTTATAAAAATATTTATAGCTGAATTCTTTGTGATGGCAAAAAATTGGAAAATGAGGGGATGCCCTTCGATTGGGGGATGGCTGAACAAATTGTGGTATCTGTTGGTGATGGAATACTATTGTGCTGAAAGGAATGACGAATTGGAGAATTCCATATGAACAGGAATGATCTCAAGGAACTGATGCAGAGTGAAACGATCAGAACCAGGAGAACATTGTACACAGAGACTGATACACTGTGGCACAATCGAATATGATAGACTTTTCTACTAGTAGCAATTCAATGATCCAGGATAATCCAGAGGAATTTAAGAGAAAGAACACTATCCAAATCCAGAGAAAGAACTGTGGGAGCAGAAATCCAGAAAAAAAAACATACGATCTACCACATGGTTCAATGGGTATATGATTAGAGTTTTGACCTTAAAAGATTGCTCTACTGCAAATATAAATAACATTGAAATAGGTTTAGAACAATGATACATGTGTAATCCAGTGGAATTGCTTGTCAGCTCCAGGAGGGGAGCGGGAAGAGGGGAAGGAAAGAATATGAATCATGTAACTATGGAAAAATATTCCAAATAAATACATTTTTAAAACACACTTTACAAATATTTGCAATAATCCATGGACTAGGTATTATCCTCATTTTATCGATGAGGAAATTGAGACAAAGAGAAGTGATGTGTATGCATCACAGAGTTAGTAAGTGTCCAAGGTAGGATTTGAATCTAGATTTTCCTGACTACAGGTCCAGTGCTCTATCCATTTTAACTCCTATGTGTATGATCAAGCTTCATTTAATGTATTGGGTTTTTTCAGTTTTTCATTTTTACTGAATGCTATCTCCCTCTAATTTTAATAATTCATTTTTTATAAGTGATTGCTTTTTTGGAGATGAGATCTTAAGAAGAGATAAAAATATATATACAAATTAAAATTATTTTAAAGAGTATAGGTATAAATTCCAAATTAATTTATATTGTCTAACTGACTTTTCTTCCCTTTATTTTTTGTTACAAGGAATGGAGTATTGGATAGGGCAAAGGGAGGATATATTTGGAAATGAATGTAATATAAAAAGGAAAAGATAACAAAATTCAGATTTTAAATATGTATTACATGCTAGGCATGAAAGCCAGAGTTGTTTCATGTTCTTGGAAAGCAGTGACCTAAGGTCTGAATAGTCAGGGAATATTTCCCAGAGGAAGGCAATTTTGAATTGAATTCTGAAGGACAGTGCTATAATGATTGTGAAAAAAGAGTCAGAACAAAGAAAATTTTGGGGAAGAACAAAGACTATTCTATAACCCTAATTTCAAAAATTATACCCTAGCTAAAGAAGTATTTTGTGAGAAAACTATAGTAAGCTTGGTGTCACAGTAGGAAAATGACATGAAATGGTTTTGACATTATTAGTTGGATCATGAGAAGCCAGTGATTGGACTAAGAAAAGACCTCATGACAAAATAGTTCAACTTTTAAACTTTTTAGTTGACACCAGTTGGAAAGAATCATCTGATAGAATTCTGTGGACAGGAGTTTTATAAAGAGTTTTTTTTGAAATGAGTAAATCTGGTATATATTATTTGTATGGGCCTTGGGGTTTAATGACACACCTAGTTAGAGCAATGAACAAATACCTAAATTTGTGATGTATTTCAAAATACCTCAGGAGATTTTCTGACCTAATTCCCATCAGACATTTTGCTTATGAATTCTTCATGCTATACTTTACAGTAATATAGTTCATATATAAGAATCTACCCTAAAATTAGGAAATAAAAAAGCATGTATCATCAAAGTTAAATATCTCCATGTGTAAGACTTTCAAGATGCCTTAACTCTTCAGCATTGTGCTACTGAGAATGAGACTAAGAAAGAAAATTATTTTAATGAAAGATGACTTTGGTCAAGAAATCAAAGAATGCTAACATAACAACAGTTCACAGCAATTGTAGAAAGAGACATATATCTTCCTGGGAACTATTCTTAACAGACAAATAATTACCTGGGAAACTTTTCCATAGATACTATCAGTCGTCATACAGCTGACCCAGTGGCAATGAGTCAATTCCCCAGTGAAATTTAAAATCTGAAGAGAAGGATCCTTAAGGGACAGGAAATGTCTTATTTATCACTATGTACCACAGATTGCCTTGAATATATAGAATTTCACAAAAAACTGCTAATTCTACAAATAAAGACAAGAAGTGAAAGCAATTTCCTTTTTAACCACAAATGAGATGTATAAGGATGGAATTTGTGCAAGGGGAGGGGACAAAAGGAGCCAGGAAAGGAGTGTCTGATAGTTGGTGACAGTTGGTGATTGTTGAGACCAGAGAGGATTCTGAGTAATTCTCCAGAGGAGGAAGGAGGAGAAGGACTTCAGACAGAGGACTGAGAGAGGGAGGAGGAGAACATTTCAGCCCAGATCTAGTCCTGAGGGCTTCCTGAGGATCTTTCTATGGACACTGAAACCCTGATTCCCTGGTCAAAGATTCCATCGCTTCTCACCTAGCAAGACTTCAATCATTGAGTCAACTATGTGTTTGGACTCCATTTTGGGAGCAATCTCTTAGGCTCCTTCTCCTATTACCCAACCTTGCTGAGAAACCCTTTCCGGTTTGACTTGCAATTATAGAAAAGGAAAGAAATAGGAAATAGAAATAGAAACTGAAGGAGAAGAGGCAAGGGGAGACACTTAGGAGTGGGAACCCCAAAGGTTCCCACCTGAGTCATGGACCCCATAGAAATAGAGAAGGGGGCACCTCAAAATCCCTCTGCCCTTCACCCTTTTCCCCAATTCCTATATTGATATTAATAAAAGACATTCATTAGTCAGATAGTGTTCCAGTGTACCTGAGAGACGAGGAGGAGGGAAATCACAGCTTGGTCTGGTTGCCTCCATCTTAAAGCCAGACCACATGCTGTGAAGTTGGCTGACCTTGGGGGAGGCTTGCATGAACCCCACCCTAATTCAGAATCGGATTGGGATACCCCATACCTCATCTTATAGGGAAGCCACGCCCATACAGGTCACCCAGTTTCAGGATGAAACCTCCTCAAAGTCTCGGCAATATATATTAGGTGCAAAGGGAGAGCTAGAAGAGAGTCTCACCTCATAGACTCTCTATCTCCCCTTCTATCATAACATTGGTTATTGGCTCTTTATTCTTACAGATGTCTTCTTGGAATTTTTTGTGAAAAACTTCTTATTAAAGATACTCAATTTCTACTGTGCTGCTGCAAAAATAATAATGAAATTTAAAGATTCCTGATGCATCTGATGACAGGTATCATCTTGATAATAGCTGAATGATTCCAATATTCTATTATTAATGGAAAACATAAGAAATTTAGGCATGTAAGTAGACTCAAAATAAGTAAGATTTAAATAATTCACCTGTTTGGAAGATATATTACATATGTTTCTCTCACTTATTAATTCTTCTTTCAAGGGGATTTAACTAGGTGGACATGTTGAGTTCTTGAGCTATAGAACTTCTACAATTTCATAAAAATATTTGTTAACTTATGAATATTCCATAATGCTATTTACTTTTCAAAATTATACCTCATCTGAATTGAACAATACAAAAATGATTTAAAATTATATACATAAATCTTTTCCCAAATATCATGATATTTCCTAGTATGATTTTAACTTTAATTTTGCCTCTTTAGAAAATTTATGGAATAATTGTCCAAATGAAAGAATTAGAGGTGGAAATTTTAATTATATTTTTTAAAGAAAATCTTCTTATATAAGAATTCCAGGCCTATACCCCCTTCAGAGTCTTTGATCCAGCTCAACTTTTCTTGCTATTCCTCACACATAAAACTTTATAGCCCAAATCCACATCCTCATCTGAGCTGCCTCTCTTACTTGTAATGTGTTTACTCCTAACCTAAGTCTCTTTGAACATCTAAGTTCCTTAAAAGTTGAGCTCAAATGTCATCTCCTATATAAAGTCTTTCTTGAAGCAATCTCTTTCTCTCTCTCTCTCTCTCTCACACACACACACACACACACACACAGAGAGATTTCATAATGCTTTCTCCCTAAAAGTTATTTTTGAATTTATTTAACTAGTGGTAGGGTTATATAGGGGAAATAAGATAAGCCCTGGGTTCAAGTCCTATCTTTGATATATACAGATTATCTGACCCTGTGAGAGTCAATTAACATCTATCTGCTCTGAGAGGAAGTTTCCTTATTGGGAGTTCTCTACACTAATGGAATCAGAATTCTAGTCCCTATCTCCAAGCTGAAGAATATAAATAACTTGAGAGCACAGATTGTTTTGCTTTTGTCTTTTGAGGCTAGCATAGTGCTCATTAAATGTTTATTGATAGGTTGATTGATGGGAAATTACCTTTTTGAATAGAAATTGGAGACCAGGAGGTTTATTATGATGTGAAACTAATTTCCACAAATTCTCAAGCATATTAATAATTCCAACTTATCTGTTAGTCATGCAAACCATGCCAACTCAAGGACTAAATTGCTTGACACACCCAATTTTATAAAAATGCCTAGTACTTTTTATTGACAAGTTGTCATTAATATGGTTTAATCTTTTTTCTTTTTTTTGGAAGGAGAGATTTTCAAAAAGATATTTAATTATAATAGCTCATATTTTGTTGTTCCATCATTTCAATTGTGTCTGATTCCTTTTTGGGTTTTCTTGGCAAAGATATTTGGGTGGTTTTCAATTTCTTTCTCTGGGTCATTTTATAGATGAGGAACTAAGGCAAACAGAATTAAGTGACTTGCCTAGGGACACGTGGCTAGTAAGGATCTGTGGCCAGATTTGAACTTGAGCTTCAGTGCTCTATCCACTGTGCTATCTAGCTGCCCAGAACACATTTTAGAATAGGTTAAAGGTTCAAAGGTGTTTCACAATAACTTTGTATTGTATGTAATGAAAGTAGCATTATCCAAATTTTCAGATGAGAGAAATGAGATTCATAGAAGTAAGGTGATTTGTCCCAAATCAGACATCTTTTGGGACAAGGACAAAAACAGAGCTCAATTCTCCTGATTAAAAAAGTCTACACAGTATTATTTTCACTACATCTAAAGGTCTTCAAATCTTATAGTGAAAAACTAGACTTAAGATACTGAAGCAGATCATACATTTAAAGTCAAAAGAGATCTGGAGTCATCTAGTTCAAATTCTTCATTTTGCATATGAGAAAATGGAACTCCAGAATGGTAAGTCATGAAGGTAATATGATGTAGAGTCAATATTCAAGTCTATGACATCTGCCTCTAGATCTTTCCACTAATCCATTGTGTAGTTCATTTAATTGCTGCATAAGCCTTCAAAATTCCTTAAACTAAATTTAAAATAAGTCTCTTATTATCTTTCACTGACTAACACATTAAGTCATACTACTTACTTTCTCTCCAATAAAAATTAAAAAAATAAAACAAAACACAAAACAAGAATCAAGGTTGTTCCATAAGCACTTTTTTTACTTGGCAAAAAAGACAAAATAATATTGATGAAAACATGGGGAAATATCTTGTTCAACAACATCAATAATTTTGAAAATGGAAAATAATAATGTTAGTTGCAATTAATGAATTATAAGGAACAATTTAGTTCCAAGAGAACAGATAATGAAATACACTTAGAAGGAAACAAGATGAAAGACACATACTGCATAGTTAAAAAAGCATTGTTTGATATTGTATGCCCCGCTCTGTCAGTAAGTTTTAATTAAGAATAGTGACCCTGTAGTGGGAATATTTAAATTCTACTTCTGATTTTTTGTACCCCTATGAGCTAGGCAAACCTTTGTAAACCTCAATTTCCTCACCTACAAAACGAAGAGGTTTGGGTAGATGGCCTTTGAGATATTTCCAGCTCTAAATTATGATTCTTTGAAGTTATACAAGAGAAACTTCTAAACCATTAGCAAAATATTGGAAATTGAGTATAGTTTTTTTAAAGGCATCAATAATCTTAAAAACAATCACCAAAAAATTCCAACATATTCTGTTTTGATTTTAGTTTTGGTAAATGGTGCCATTTCTCCTGTAAACTCAGAAATGCCCTCTGATCCCTAGGCAATTGTTTACACTTAATTGTGAATATCCAAAGGACTTTCAGACTAAATTACTCTACTTCTTTCAAGATGGCACACATTTTAATAAAAAAGGGCCAAAGAATGTGTTAAATTCTTTCATTTGGAAATAAACTTTCTTCTTATATTTTAAAATTGACAACAGATTATTCCAAGGTTCAGAAGATGTCCTTGAACATTTTAAGTGTTACTACTTTCTTCTCCTCAAATGGTCTTGTATCTACTCATCCATATGCATACTGCATACTCTAATACAAAGGTGTCAAAACTAAAATACATGGATTTCTATGCAGCACATTGACTTAAAAAACAACAACACAAATTAACATTATCTATGTTGTAATGTATTTTTTTTTAATTTGGTTAAACATTTCCCAATTGCATTTTAATCCATTTTTAACTTTACTCCTGAGTTTGCATAGTTATAACATCCAAAAATTCGACACTTTTTCTCTAATAAAACATCGTTAGGGGCCATATTCTTTTTGGAGTTGGAGGGTCTTTGTATCTCTATCACCCAGCACAGTCTTATATATAGTAGGCAAATAATTCATGATTGAATTGAACAATTCCACCATATCATTGGTTTTCCCGGTATACCTTCTCTATTTAGCAATGAGACTAAAAATTCCACTAATTCCATATTCTTTTTGGGTATTAAAAAAAGAGAATATCTAAGACACAATAGACACCCAAGAAATCAGTAAATATATGTATATATAAAAAAATTTTTCATCTTAAAATATCTCATGATCTGCTATACCAAAAAAAGTTTCCTAAAGGTTTAACAAACATCCCCTGAGATAGACACCTTATTTAGGTTTCAAATCATGCTTATATAAGACTCAAGATTTCTCCTGAAATGTATTTTCCCCCTTAAATGAATACAGTATTCCAAATGAGTTGTTTTATTTTGTTGACTAATAAACTCATCTTTACTGTATTTTCCTTACCAGTGACCTTTAACCATCAATGCTGCATTTCTCATTTAAGGAAACAGAACTCAGAAACATTCTTTCTCAAAACACTCTAAGTAGTGACTCAAGTGTTGACAAGTCTTATTTATTAATTTACCTGTTCCAATGACTCAGTCATAGTTTCAGAGCAACTTTTCCAGAGTTTGCTTTACTAGGCTAAGTTACAAAAACATGATAATTCAGTCTGAAGAATGAACCTGAGCTACATTTAATAAACAAAAATCAGAATAAGCTCAGATTTCCTTCAAGGTGAATAAGCTAAAGTAAGTTAGTAAAGTAAATAAAGTTAAAAAATAAAGTAAAAAAAAGTTTTTAAAGTAAAGAAACTGCTAAAATAAATTATTGCACAGAACAACATAATTTGAGTTTTTTAAAGAACTTTGGCTGCCATCTAGGCCAAAAAGTACCTGAAAGGAATCTGTACTATAGATTTCCCCTCCCATTCTTGATATAGTAAGCAATCTGATATAGTTATTAAATATGCAGTTAGGATCTTTAATTCTTAAAATAAACTATTTCACTACAAAGTAACCATGAAGGTTTTTCTTAACATTAAGTCCTAAATTTGTACCTTTGCAACTTCTACTAAATTTCTCTTGGTTCAACCCCCCTGAGTCCAAAATAAAGAAATTTTCTCTCTGTCCACACAGCAGTTCTCCAAATACTTATATACAGCTATCATTCCCCACCGCTAGTCTTTTTTTTGCTCCATCTATTTTTCTTTCCTGCAAGTGATTCTCATATGACATGGGCTAAAAACTCTTCCCTGTTTCGGGTGACCTTCTCTAAACACTCAAATTTATCAAAGATCTTTAGATTGGAAATCAGAGGGCAGAAAGCAATTTTTCAAATAAGGTCCAACATAAGCAGAGTGCAAAAACGCTACCATCTCTTTATTTCTGAGAGTTATAGCTAAATTTAGCTCAGAATAAACTTGACTTTTTTCACCATCACTTCACAGAATTGATACTTATGTATCTTTTTTTCCCCATTCCAGGCTGATGACTATCTAATTATATCTAACCTTCCCCCTCTTAGATTTATTAAGCTGGTTGGTTTCATTTGTTTCATTTTGTTTTTTGAAGCCAAATACAAAGTTTATATTTATGTTATTGAATTTCACTTTTTAAGATTCAGACCATTGGTATAGTCTTTTAAATCTTTCTTTTGGCATTCAGGATATAATCTAACCCTTTCATATTAGAATTAGCTCAAAGTGTTGAAGAACAAAAACTACTGTTATTTTTTTGTAATGCCCTACATGTGAAATCTCTATGCTACCATGGCTTCTCACTATACATGTGAGTTTTTTGTTTCCTGTCACACAAATCTGCATAGCATTCAAAGTTTAAAGGGTCTTTAATATTCTGTGCTTCAGATCATGGGGTTTAGAAATAGATATGTTCATAAAGCTATCTAATCTCCATATTATGGATGAGAGAACTGAGGCTGAGATGCTAAATAAATTACTTAGTCATACAGAAAAGTAGAGATAAAGGCTGGATTGAACCCAGATTCAACTTCTTTCCACTCTACCATGAAGACTATCCGAGTTTATAGAAATAATTCAAGGGAAAAGCAATAAGGTCTTGAATCAGTCTGATAGCTCCTAAAGGAAGAAAGTGGGCAAATATAAGAAATGTAAAAAAAAATGGCTATTTTTTTTTTACCTTTCTTGCTTCTTTGATCATCTTGCGAATAGTTTCTTTTATAGTGAGAAAATGTGCTCGTGGTGGATGGAAAAGCAGATCTATATGGGTACCTCCTAGTAGTCCAGGCATCACATAGGGCCATCCCAAATCCAAGTTTGGAGCTTCTATATCGGACTCGACAGGCCAGTATGTTCCTGAAGAAGAGGTGTCATCACAAGAATTGTCAGAGCCATGGGCTGTGCTCTCTGCAAACTTCTGAACGTTTTTCAAAATATAGTTAATTTCTTCCTCGGCCAGAAACTCCGAATATCGCTCTTTGGTGAGAAATTCTTGGTATGCTTCTAATCCACTCTGTATTAAAGTATCAATAGCTACTCGATACCATTCCTTATAATGAGGTTCAATGTAGTTGTCTGATTTGTATTCATCATTTAGTGATGAAAGCAGAGAAGACGTTTCCATTTTTGCAGGTTGTTTGGTAAAACCACTTTCAAACGTCCATTAGTGCGATAGTAAGATGGTCCTGTAAGGAAGGGGAAAGAAAAATTAAAATCTGTGCGACTTTCTGAGCTTCAAATAACCTAGGAAACTACATGCATATGACATTTAATTTTCTCCAGTCCTGTTAACAATATTTCAAAAAGAGATGTATTTTGTGCCATAGCTTTGTACTAATTGACCCACATGCAATAAGTCTCATTCATCATCATCATCACCTATCAATTTGATGTACAAATTCCTTTTTATGATATACCTTAGAGGTCACCCTTTACTATGACATTTCTCTTTAGCAAATACAAGAAAACCATATTCTTTTTTTTAAATTATTTGTTACTTATTTTAAAATTCCCACATATCTCCCACCTCTTCCTACTCCATGTACTAGAGGAAGGCATCATTTAACAAAAAGATATATGTATATATAAAACTATATCTTGCTTGTATCTGTTTACCAGTTCCTTCTTTGGAGGTGGATCTACCAAGTCATTCTTCAAATAATATTTCTGTTGCTGTATATAAAGTCCATTTGATTCTGCTCACTTCACTCATAATTTCACAAAGATCTTTCTGTGGGAAACTATCTCTTCTAACACTCAAAAGTAAGATTATTTCTGAGAAAGCAGACAGATACTAATTTCCATTTTTGTTTTGCTCTTTGCGATTTTATCTGGAATTTTAAAAGGATATATAGGTAAGATATTCTCAATGCATACCAGACAAGTATTTCCTGAGAGCCTAACATATACTAGATACAAATGAAATATAAACCATAAACTCTGGTTGTCTAGGGCTTACAATCTAGCTGGGGAGCAAAGGCCTATAGTTGTTCTCCATTTAAGTTTTTACTGTGTTCCAGGCATTGAGCAAAGAATTGGGGAATACAAAGAAGGGAACAAGTGCAAAACAGCCCCTACTTTCAAGGAGCTCATATGAAATCATAATAATATGAAGCAGTTTGAAAATGTCAAAATCAGAGGCTGATAAAATTGCTACAGAACTTCAGAGAAGGGGAAATTATTTTTCTGTGATGAATCAGTCATAGCAATTCTGCAACCATTTATTTAAGCCCCCTTAGAGCAAATCATTGAAGATTGAAAGACAAAGACAAAACACTTCCTACCCTCAAAGAGTTCATCTTCCATTGAGGGCACACAACGTGTACTCAAATAAGGGCCATATTCTGTACCATTACTATGGTCAGCTCTTGCTGAGCAACTTTTCTTCCAATAAAAGCTGATACCTTCTCTTCAACTTACAGTCTTAGAGTTGCCTGGCAGCATAGAAAGATTTAGTGACTCATCAAGAGCTAGTCAGTGTGTGTCAGAAGTGGGACTTGAGTCAAGTTCTTCCTGGATTTGAGGTCAGTTTTCTATTCACTAAGGCAAGCTGCCTTCTGTGCATTCTATACTAGGAAATGAAAAAATAAAGCAAAGTATATTTAAGAGGAACAATGAACCAATAACTGGCATGATTGAAAGTAGTATCATGTTATTTTTTCTCTCAATTATCAACTACATTTTTTTTCTCTGCCATTTCACCCCACCCTGATGGGAAAAAGATGAACAAAAGCCTTATATATGTTAGTCAAGTAGAAAATATTTCCCTAACAGCCATATTCAAAAACATGAGGCTTATTTCATATATCTAGCCCATAACATTTTTTTTTGCTATACTATTGTATCATCAGTTCTCTGGGATTAGTTGATTAAGTGAATTGTGCTTTGAACAAAGCTATGGATTCCAGGAGATGGGGTTAAGGAGAAAATGCAACCCAGATAATAATTATCACTTGGCTGAAGACAAAGAAGAAATGGAAAATCATGTATCGGGAAGAGCTAGCAACTCAGATGGATTATAATGGAGCATATATGAAGGAGAATACTAAGAAATAACTCTAAATGGAGGTGCAAGCCAAATGATGGAAGGGTAATCTAATATTAATCTGGTAATTTTTAGTAGGGGAGTAATATACTTAGATATGTTAAAGGAATATCAATTTGACAACTATGTGGAATATAGATCAGAAAAAGAGAATAGAAACAAGAATGCAATTGCTATGTTGGATGTCAAGGGACTTCAAGCCCTCTTTCTCTTCCTTTTATGGAATTACCATATATTTATTTTGTATTATGTGTAATTACATATATATGGGGGTGTATATATATATACACATATATATATACATACACACACACATACACATAAACTTAGATGCCATAAATATATGCAAATAAAACTCATCTCTATCTAAACATATATATATAATACACACACATAATTATCCATATATATAGCTCCATTATGCATATGTGCATGTCCATATGCATATATGGGTCTGTGTGTGTTTTTGAGTATGACATCTCCCCCAAAAAAATATTCTGAAGTAGAGATTTCTTTTTATTTCTATCCCCAACATCTAGCACAGGATATGACACATAGAAAATCCTTATAAATATGTGTGTTGATAGATTTGGCCTTGAAAGGTAGACAAGAGAGCAAGTATAAACAATTTTAAGAAAGAGAAACATCATGACATAAGGCAGAGAGGGAAGAAAGAGTTTAAAACATTCATAGCTGGTTAAATAATGTCTTTGACCTATTCAATGGTGTGAGAGAAGTGATATATTAGGACGACTGGTCTATTCCTATTTAGAAAGGTTTGGAGTGGAGGGCTAGTAGAGGTAGGAAAATTAGCCACGGCTGTTAATGAAATAGGGGGAATTTATAGCAAGGGAATAATTCAAGTGATTTTTCCATAACTGCGTGGCTAAAAGGGATTAAGGAGAGGAAAAGATACAAGGGAGCTCTGAGGTTTACCACCTTGTTGACTAGAAGAATAACACTGTCATTGGCAAAGAGAGAGAGATAAATTATAGCTAGGCATCACCTCCCATGAAAAGGACGTTGGGGTTTTAATGAAGGACAAAAATCGACATGAATACATTTTATTACCTATAAGCTAATATTAACTAAATAAGCTAATGTTTACTTGGAGTACATTAATACAGGTAACCCTTCCTTATGTTCGCTTTCCCCAACATGATTTCTATATATCTCAGGTCAGCATAAGAAATTAAATGGGAATTTCGGGGGAGTTTTCCAGAAGCCACAGAAGACACACAAAGACCGGCAGATAATACAGAAAAAATGGTTAGAAATTTAGAAATACATAAAATATATGTTTTGTATTATAATATCAATATATTTTGTTTTTAATATAAATAGATACCATTTTTAAAAGCTAAAACAAGTAAAAAGCTAAAGTTAGATTGTAAAGATATACCACTGGCTAATGGTGAGTACCAGTAGAGATTTTCAAAGGTAATTTTTAATGTATTTTATTATACATGGAGTGTGTTTCATATTATTCTTAAATTTGTTTCATTTTTTAAAAATTTAGTATTCATATTAAATTTGAGATTTTTTTCATACTACATTTTTACTTAACATTGACCTACATATAGCCTATGACCAAATACTTAATCCAAATATTCTAATAAGGTACTATCCCACCCCATAAAAGAAAAGAGAAAAGTTCAGACTTCTCTGGTAGGAAGAGAGGGTGAAAAAATTGTATAGCGATTGTCCAGATTGCAAGGGCATTGCACCCCTAACTCCCATGATGTGAAAGGATGTCACCTGTATGTGTGTGTTTTGTGTGTATAACTAGTGACAAAAGTAAAGGAGACAATAATACTGCTGTATTCTGTCCCTATTCCTACTCTGAGACAAAAAGTACATTTCAATTTTTTTGAATCCTGCAAACCACATTTAGGAAAGGACATTGAAAATAGGAGTTTAACAGAAGAAAACAGTTGATGGGGATATGATTGGGGATGTAGATTCTAAATGATCACTCTAGTGCAATTATGAGTAATATGGAAATAGGTCTTGATCATGTAAAACCCAGTGGAATTGCACATTGACTACAGAGGGTTTTGAGGGGAGGGAAAGAACATGAATCATGTAACCATGGAAAAATATTCTAAATTAATTAAATAAAAATTTTCAATTAAAAAAAAAGAAAATAGGGGTTTACACAAAGAGAATTAACCAGGAAGATGGAGAAAATAGAAACCATGCCATATAAGGAACAACTGAAGGAACGAGAAATGTTTACCTTGAAGAAGACTTGAAACAAAAGGAAAGGGAAGGAATATGATTGACAGCTATCTTCATATAACTTCAGGGTGGTCTTATTGAAAAAATTCTTAATTTAAAAGCTTATATATGTATGTAAATATACATATATCTGTATGTATACATATAGTTACATATATACACACATGGTATTTGTATACATATACATGACTTGCCAACATTTATTATTATTATTATTGGTGTGGAGTCATTTGAGTCATTCTCAGCTCTTTGTGACTGCATTTGGGTTTGGTGGTTTTTTTGTTGTTTTTTTTTTTAGCAAAGATGCTGAAGTAATTTGCCATTTCCTTCTCCAGTTCATTTTACAGATGAAGAACTGAGATAAACAGGATTAAGTGACTTACCCAAGGTCACACAGCTAGTGTGTGAGGCTGAATTTGAACTCAAGTCTTCCTAACTCTAAGTCTAGCTCTCTGTCCTCTGTACTATCTAGTTCCCCTTGCTAGCATTTTAAACTATTCAAAACTGAAATGAGAAATCATGGTCAGTAAATTGTTTCCCATGAAATGCTCATCAATTGAGGAATGGCTGAACAAGTTGTGGTATATGATTGTGATGGAGCACTATCATACTCTAAGAAATGATGAGCAGAGATGGTTTTAGAAATATTTGGAAAATCTTATAAGAATTGATGTAAAGTGAAGTAAGCAAAACCAGGAAAACATTACACATAGTAACAGTAATACTCTAATAATGATAGTGATCAACTGTGAAAGACTTAGCTTCTCCACTTGAGACAATGATCCAAACAATTAAAAAGGATTCATGAGGGGCAGCTGGGTAGCTCAGTGGATTGAGAGCCAGGCCTAGAGATGGGAGGTCCTAGGTTCAAATATGGTCTCAGCCACTTCCCAGCTGTGTGACCCTGGGCAAGTCACTTGACCCCCATTGCCTACCCTTACCATTCTTCCACCTATAAGTCAATACACAGAAGTTAAGGATTTAAAATTAAAAAAATTAATTAATTAATTAAAAAAAAAGGATTCATGAGAAAAAATATATAACGCTCCAAGAGAGAGGACTGATGAAATCTGGGTGCAGATTGAAACATATTTTTTCACTTTATTTTTTCATGTATGTGTATGTGTGTATGTGCATGTGTGACTACTTTTGTGACATGGTTAATATAAAAAGGAAGGGTAGAAAGGAGGAAGAGAATTTGGACTTACTTTTTTTAATGAATGTAAAAAAATAATGCAATTTATAAATATTTAACAAAATAAAAAATGACTAAAATAGAATGTACTTAGGAAATATTTAAGGAAACAAAACATTTTTAAAAGAAAGTATTCTCCATAACTAGGGTGAGAAGGATAGTTTCCAAGCAAAATAATATATGACCATGTAAAAAGCTTGTTATAGAGAAAGAAACTTCAACCCAGTTATGGGTTAGACAATATGACTTCTATAGTCTTCTAATTCTTTAATTCTATGAAAATGGGAAAATAATAGATGAGAGTAAAGTTAGTTGTTAGCAATAACCTTAGTATGATAAATTCCTCATCCATGGCAATATTTATCATGTTTCCCTGACATTCAACATGCAAAATTCCTTAATAGGTAAGGCAGAGGTTTTTTTTTTTTAATGATGTTGGCCCCTTATGATTCATTTCCAAAATTTAATCTATAACAGAAAACTTCACTAAACTTTTAATTTTTGTGGTACTCATTCTTTTTAAATTTGTTTTTAGAAGTCAAAATTTTCCTTACTCTCCCTAATCACTCTAGATTTCAGCAAGTATTCACAAGCTTGCTAAAACTATGTTCCTCATTGTTTGGCTTTGGGCAAAATAGCTCACAGCCCAGGCTATAATAGCATTGTCTGATTTAACCATTATGGGATGTTCTCTCCTGCTTTTAAAGCCAAATTCAAATACTAGTTCTGCTTGAAAGTCTTCCCTGACTTCCCCAGTCAGTAATGACTTTTCTTCCACAGGATTCCACAGCATTGATGTATTGTTTTAAAGATACTTTCGGCTGTGTTATATCTTTCTTCTAGGTTTACAAACCCCATGAGACTAGGGGCGTTGTGCCCATATAATCAGTCAGTATGTCAACAAGCATGGCTGATCCAGGAAAGATTTGCTTTCCAGGTTTTCCCCTATTAGAATATAAATTTTAGAGTATATAAATATACACAGAGAGGACATTAAATATATAAATTGCATATTTATTTGTTTAAATATCTTGTATATTTATACATTTGTCTAAATATATAAATTATGCATTTATATATTTAAACATTTTTATATTTATAGCCTATATACTTGAAAGAAAGGATGGTTTAGTTTTTTATATTTGTATCCCCAGCAATTACCATATATCACACTTAGTAAGCACTTAATAAATGTTCTCTCTAACCATCCATCTATGTTGGAAATTGTGCTAAGCATTGGGGAGATAAAGACAAAAACTAAAATAGCATCACAGGATCATAGGTTTTGGACCAGATATTTTTTAGAGGCCATCAAGCCCACTCATCTTAATGATTAGAAAACTAAGGTCTAAGAGAGGAAGCAAAAGTCACATAGTTAGTAAGTGACAGTTCTCACACTCCAAAATCCAGTTCTGTTTTGTTGAATCAACTTGAATTAAACCATAGAAGGTCAATTTACTTCAATATAGCTTTCTAATTGGTCCCAATGCTACTGAAAATTATATTACTTTTTTGACTAGATTCAATAAAAAATAAGAACCTATTTTCAGCACTAATAGTATAAGTATCATGAAGATACAAGGAAGAACACAACATTGCAGGTGCTTTAAAAGCTTCTAGTCCAGTATGTAAAAGCATAACATGTTTTGAAATGCAAATATTCATTTGTTTAAGTAACTGGTTCCTTTTTTGATTAGCTAGTTAGTTGCCTAGAAAAGTAAAAAAGGAATGGGTTAAATGGAGCCAGAAAGGGTTCCTTTATGGAAACAAGAGTCAAGAAAAGCCCAGTGAATGGAGACAGCCTGGGAAAGCCATTGTAAGTGGGTCAGACTTAAGAGAGAGTCCTTAGAATTAGGGCACTAAACACCTAAGGGATGGGAGGAGGACACCAAAGACAAATTATGCCCACTTGATCATTTTTTGCTGAGAAGTAATACAAACTTAATCCCATGAGCTACACTTTACTGAGAAATTCTGAGTGTAGGGAAATTAATAATTGAATCATAAAGGGGAAAGGGAAGAATTAAAAATAAAAGCAAGCTCCTCCCATGTTCTAGCCTTAGTCACACACTGATCCTAATCAAGAACTAAGCAGACAGAGTTCCTTTAGAGACAGGTTCAATTTTGTCTTCCTTCCTGGAAAGAGAATGGGGAGTCTATCTTCCCACTTACAATTCCAAGCCACAATTTGCTTTCCTCCCTGGAAAGAGAATGGGGAGGCTATATTCCCACTTACAATTTCAAGCCACAACTTTATGACACTACATTTTTTTTTATTATGAGAAAAGTATCTATCAAAGAATCAGATTTTTTTCAAGCTAGAAAAGAACTTAGAAATTATCCTGTCCAATCCCCTTCCCTTTCTCTCACTCCTATACACACGAACATTTAAAAAAAAGAAAGAAGGAAGGAAAGGAAGAAGGAAAGAAGGAAAGGAAGGAAAGAAAGGAAGGAAAGAAGGAAGGAAGGAAGGAAGGAAGGAAGGAAGGAAGGAAGGAAGGAAGGAAGGAAGGAAGGAAGGAAGGAAAGAAGGAAGGAAGGAAGGAAGGAAGGAAGGAAGGAAGGAAGGAAGGAAGGAAAGAAGGGAGGGAGGGAGGAAAGAAAGGCTCAGAAATAAAGTGACAAGTAAGATGACATAAGTATATGACAGGTAACAGATTTTCCAATTCCTAGCCCTTTCTCCTTCAGATATTGCATTGATTATCTAACTACCTCTCATTAAGTGAGTGTATGAGCCACAGGAAATTCAAATTTCAACTGAGTGATTGAACTGGGCCAAAAAAAAAAAAGTTAACTTTGGGTGAGTTTCATTCTAGGGCAATTAAAATAAAGACATACTTTCCTCCTCTCTCTTATGGTTAAAAAAGAACAGAATATATTTTGTATAGAGTAAGTAATAAATGCCACTCACATTAAAACTAATTTTTTAGAAACCTACAATTCCATTAGTATAAACAAATTCCCAGTGAAGAATTTCTTTTATCAATACAGATCAGAATCTCCTCTGAAACTGATAAATCTGAAAGGGCCTAGGGAATGGAAAGGATATAATTATCCCAAGGTCACACAGTAATTATGGGTCAAAGGTTGAACTTGAATCCCATTCCTCCAGAGGCCAGCTCTCTCTCTACTTAGCCAGTAAGCCTTTCTAAAATGAAAATATCATTCATTTGTGATCAATGATAAATGTATTAAGAACTTATCATTGATCAACCTATCATTCTATCAAGAACACTATACTAAGTATTATGAATATATTCATTAGAAACAGAAATAATGAACAGGGTATGTGAGGAATTTGAAATCTAGAATGAAATATGAGAAGCTATAACACAAAAGAAACCATGAAAGAAATAGTAATGAGATTAATAGATTATGTGGAAGGGTGGGAGCAGGAAAGACATGCCTTACCTTTGAATACTCTAACAGCTATTTTTTAGAAATCAGTTTAGGCTTTTTTCTAATGTTTGCAAGCTCTACGACCAGTGAAAAGTTAATGGTAGCCCTCATCTTAGTCAAATAATTAAAATAATCCAAAAAATTATTATCAGTTTTGTGATTAGAAGGAAGGAAATGTTTCTTAAGCTCCTACTGTGTGCCAGGCACTGTGCTAAGCACTTTACAAATATCTAATTTGATCACAACAACCATAGGAGGAAATTACTATTACTATCTCCATTTTACAGTAGTAAAGGTAGTGAATTACCTATCTCTGGAGGTGTTATGGTAAAAACTGGATGACCCCTGATAAAGATGTTGCTTGGTGGCAAAAGGTTGAACTTGACGACCTATATGGACCTTTACTTACAATACTAAGTTTCTAAGCTTCTAGTTATTTTTCATATTGAGAGGCCTTTTGAAACCTTGGGAAGGCTGTGGAAAATACAAAACCTGCATCAGTCTGACAGTTTCTAAATTGATAGCTTGTTATTTCTTCCCTAAGTCAGGTTTTCCTCAACATGAATTAATTATTCTATTTGAAGTGAATTTCCAGATCAGACACAAGCAAATTCAAATATAAATACTAGACAAAAAGATAGAAATAAGCCCCCACTTGTCCAGACCTCATGGCAAAAAATATATATATTTTGTTTTGCCCATTTTAGACTGCACACACCTCTTCCCCTATTCTGGACTATCACTATCTCTCAAACCTAAGTGACAAGGGAACTGTAGTTGATGTGTCAAAAGACCTACCTGTTAAATAATTTAAAATGCTTAAAACAAAAGGACAAAGTAATATTTTAGGAACAGAATAAGATGTGCAGGGAATATAAAATAAGGACATAAATACTACTGAGCAGATTAACTAGAACTTTGGCTAGGTCAGTGATATGCTTAACCATTTAATATATTTACCTTCCTAACAGCAGGAAGTAGGACAAGTGTTCATTAAAGTACCACAGAATTCAAACATATGGGCCTATGAGCTAATATTCTAACTCACATTCAAGAAAGTTGAGAAATATATACATGAGAAATATATACATATATACATGAATATATTCCTATGCACACTTCTACTTGTGTAACATGGAATATAAAGTCTGCAGAATGCACTGTTAAGGACTTTAAAAACATGACTTGAGACATCAGGAAATATTTTCATCTGGGGCAAAATGTATTTGGGGAAAGGTAATAGCAATGAAATTAATTCAACAACTGGTATAGGATACCAAGGTGAATATATGATCCAGACCTTTCCCCATGCTGGGTTATTATGAAAGGATGGCTAGAGAGAAACATTACACTAATAGGGTTGTGGTAAAACAAGAAAGGTCTCTCTGGTTCGTAGTAGTTCATTCCCCAGCAAATATCAGGAGATGAGCAAGAACAGTAATGCCTCTGGGAATTATCTTCCCTCCCAAGGATACTTGCATGCTACTTAAAAAGCTGGAATACTTTTTCTCACAGGCTTTCTTCTGCAAAGGACAGATATACAGAGATTATAATACCAGTAAGATATTTGAAGGTTTTTTTTGAAGGATTTCTCAGAAGAGTTTATATATAAATGCCCACATATTTTACTTTCTCAATAGATGTGCAGGAATTTCCTAGCATTTTTTTGCAACCAGTATTATTAAAGTTGTTTTGAATTATTTAATTACTGCTAAAATGAAATTGCTATAAACAATTTCATAAAGGCATTTCAATTAATCCTAATGAAATCAAGGTATAATCTTACCCCCTCTCAAAAAAAAGTGCTACAAATTAGCTAAAACTTATGAGTCACTCTTTCCAGACTTCTTTTAGTAGCAGTCATGTTATGATATTGTAGCAGAGGAGAGTCATTAGACTTAAAGCGAATTAAGATTATGAAAAAAATGTACCATTACAGGTGAAATTAGAGGAAATTATATAATTAATGACTGCTTTGGGGAAGTTTAGGAAATTAATATGAAAAAAACATAGCAATGCTTCATCATGGAAAAGAAGAGACATTTGATTTTTCAAATATATCCAAATAAAGCAAAAACTAATGGATCTCCTGACACTGGAAAATCTGGAAAACAATATAGGCCCAGGAACAAGATATATATCTGTTGTCTTTGCACTTGCCCACCTAAAGACGGTAAGTCTATCACCAGAAGATTGGTAATCAGAAGATAAGTTTGGGAGATCAGAGCAATTGATGATTAACTATTAGTTAAACAGAAAACTTGTAATATGAATTGGTGAGAGGAAGGTACCTACACAGATGAAATAACATATCTTCAAAAATGAATACACTTAAATAGACACATAAACATATACTATGTACAAGTGTGTCCACATGCAATTTATTCTTAAATATTTACAACATTTTCATTTACTTTGAAAGATAAAATTCTGCTGTCCAGAGCTGAAAATCTATTTTGTTCTGATATTTAGCCCTGACTTAGCCTCATCCAGTAACCAGAAGATGGGCTTCCCTTGCTTGAAGAGTAATCCATCTAAACTGCATGGGGAGATGGAATATGCTTTCAAATGTCACAATACTTCAAATTAAAATAGACAAAGATCAATAAGAAAAGAGAATTGGGGACTAATAGGCCTCTTCTTCATAATAAATCTTCTCTTCCTGATATCAATTGGGTCATCTGATAGAACATATACTGATTTACTAATTAAATGATTTAACATTTGCTTATGTAGAAGAAGAACAAAGAGGATTTGATGCCAAATCTATCAAATTATTGGCAGGTTGAGCAGATGTAAAAAGGTCACAAAGCAGAAAGATCTCTCAAGATAAAACAAACCAAAAATAAAAAATCTGAAACATACTCCTGCCATGAAAAATTAAATTTACTAGGTAATGGGATTGAAAGAATAACATCATAGATAGAAAGATAGGCTTTGGAGAAAGGAAAATCTATATTATACTACACTCAAGTTCCTAGATGAGAGATGAAGAATAAAATGTCATGATGAATCATTAGAATACAATTATAGCAGTAAATGTGTGAATATTTTGTGTGCAAAATACAAATTGATTCCACAAATTAACCCAATATAAATTGGTAGTAATTCCATTTACACAATATGAGTTATCAGGATGTTGTCCATCTTATTTTAGCTCAGAACAAGGAAATAAAGTAAGTCACGTAAGCATCTTGACAATCAGTTACAGCACGTTCAAAATAAAAAGAATCAAACTACATGGTCTCTGGATTCTTCCAGCCTAAGATCTGTGAATCATCCAATTCTATCCTAGTCTAACTAGTCTCATTAGAGTAAACAAGAATATGAATTAGTAAAAAAGTTATCCTGGTTCTCATGGTAACTAATTTGATTGATTCTCCATCTATGAATAGGTTTCTAAAAGAATATATACCACATTTTCATTTACAGAATAAACTCATCTAGCTCTTAACTCAGGCTCTGCTTTTACTCTCTTGCCATAAAAGAAAAGTAGCCATGGCCTCCACCCAAAATCAATACTTAAAAGCCAACATAGGATTGGAGCGGTGGGCACAAAAGGATTAATATGGGGAAATGTTTTACATGATGGCACATGTAAAATTTATTACTTGCCATCATAAGAGGATGGGAGGAGGGAGGGAGAAAATGGGAAACTTAATATTCTTTGAAAATTTTTGGAAACCGTTTTTACATGTAGTTGGGGGAAAATGAAAAAAACAATTTATTATCTTAAATTGCATTAAAAAATACTCTTTCAGAACAATCTAGTGTTAAATGAAATGTTTAGGTCAACCAACTAGTTTCATTATCATTTTACCCAAAATATTGCCTATTACATCTAAGTAGCTAAGTGGCACAGTAGATAGGGCACTAGTACCAGGAATCAGGAAGTCTTGAGTTCAAAACTGGTTTTACATCCTTACTAGCTGTGTGAACTTAGGCAAGTCACAAGATGACTTCCTCTCTTCCTCTTTTCTAGAATGAAATGATACCTACAAGGGAGATTGTGAAAATCAAATGGGATGACATGACACTGTACAAATCTTAAATTTAAATTTAAATTTAAATACTGATATCATTATCATTACTGGCTATTCTCTTTTCTAGATTCTAATTCTTAAAAGGAAGTCACTCTACTATTTTAAAAGATTTAGAATTTAAAACTTTCTCAGCATACTGGGGGTTCTTGTCTAAGAATGGTTCTCTACATAGAATAACACACTTGTATTTGCATGTATATGAATTTACCAAGTAGAATAAAAGAGACATTATCACTTTATGCACCTCTCTGAAACTGCAAATATGTCGTCTTGTATGTTACATACATACATGGAAAGAGAAAGAGCAAATGCATGAGAAATATCATTCATCAATTGATATGATGAGGGTAAAGCTCTAACAAATACCACAATTGAAGGTTACATGTCTGTTAGTTTAACATTATTTATTTAATTCATTTTTCAACATGTTGGCAATTTTTCAAAACATTTTTTCAGATTACCTGTTGATACAATTTTTCAATATTCATTTTCTGATTTTTTCAATCTTCATTTTCTTTCTCCCTTCCACTCCTTACTTCTCTTCAAGAAGGCTGGTAATATGATATAGATTGTACCTATTTTGTCATATAATACATATTTCCACGCTCATCATAAAGACACATTGCTTTCCGTGTACACACACACACACACACACACAAGCCATGGGGTAAATAAAGTAAAGAATAGCATGTTTCAATTTGCATTTAGACTCCCTTCTAAGACAGTGGATATCTCTTTTTTTGTCATGAGTTTCTTAAGAGTTGTACTGGATCCTTCTCTTAGTAATAATAGTTGTCATTCACAATTGATCACCATATATTATTTGTTGTTATTGCATACAATGCTCTCCTGATTCTGCTCACTTTGCTTTGCATCACTTCATATACATCTTTCCAGGTTTTTTAATAATACTCTTGTTTGCCATTTCTTGTGTCACAGTAGCATTCCATTTTGAGCATATTATACCACAGCTTGTTAAATGGCAACTTTTTTTTAAACCTTTACCTCCTGTCTTAGAATTGATATTAAGTGTTGGTTCCAAGACAGAAGAGCAATAAAGGCTACGTAACTGGGGTTAAGGGACTTGTGCAAGATACATGACTAGGGACTGTCTGAGGCTACATTTGAACTCAGGATCTTCTGTCAGGAGGCCAAGCTCTCTATCCACTGAGTCACCTAGACAGCCTCCAATATAAGCAGTTTGTTATAGATCACTTAATGGGTTGGCCCTCTAGGATCTTTCATTCAGATGGAGACCTGTTAGCTCTTCTCTATTGAAATGCAAACTTCTAGATAGCAGGAGCAGTTTTTCAGTTAGTCTTCCTACCTCTAGTACCAGCACAATGCCTCTCACTTTAGATAATAAAGTTATAGATGTAGAACTGGAAAGAACTATAGAAAGATTGTGTAGCTAAACCCCTTCATTTTAAAGGTAAGAAACCTGACTTGCTCAAGGTCACACATATTATGAAGGGCAAAGCTGGCAATCCTAACCAGGTTTTCTGAATCCAGACTTAAGATGATTCCCTTTGAACTACAGTTGATGCTTAATACAAGCTTGATTTAAGTTCTAATTGGAAATAGAATTTGACCATTGAGCATTATGCTCTTCCATCCTGCTGCCTATAAGAGACAACAACATGGGGAGTGCTAGTTTTCCTCATACGTTAATTTGGGACATTCATTTATGCCACTGACATTATGCCAACTGATATTACTTTTCAATTTATGCCACCCCCATTATATGTCACTCTCCGAAACACAGTAGGATAAGCAAGAATATATTTCCCACAAACACAAAATGTACACACATTCACAGACACATACCAAAAATAATTAAATAAAATTAAATACAAATATAAATCTGAAAGAGTAAATTTAATGATTTACAAATTGTGACATGAAAATCTCAATTTTCTTTTTGAAAATTGAGGAAAGAGGAGGAAAAGTGAAGGAAAAAAGAAAGGAGTAGATATTGGGGGAGGGAAGGCACTATGAAGCTGTTCATGGCTTCTAACATTTTTTTTTTCTTTTCGAAGAGCCCTGCCAGAAATTTCATTTACTTGAGAAAACCAATGTCATTAAAACATCAGTAAAGGGATGATTAACAAGTCAGTATATGGAGCAACAAATTGTTAAGAACTAAAGTCACCAATGCCTAGTATATGAATGACAACCCGGATAAATATCCCCATGCTATTAAAATCAAAAAGTTGGAAGATGCTGTTCTCTTTAGCACTTTTGAAATTGTCTCACCTCCCCAGTGACTAATAGTTATACTTCAAAAGTGGCACATCTTGATGTTAGAATGGAGAATTCAAACTCTGGAAAGATTGATTAATAAGAGAAATGGATATAATTCACTTACTGCTTACACTTTTAGGTGATCTTGATCAATGGTTCCCACAGTGCTCTATATCAAGAATTAATTATAGAATATTAAATCTAGAAAGGCCTTGGAGATGATAAAGACTAAATTTTTGGTTTTACTGATGAGGAAATAGACACAAAACATTTTCACAAGTGACATAGGTGGTTAAGAGATAGAGCCAAAAGTATAAGGGACTCCTGACTTACTATTTAAATGTTATGAACTATATAAGAGGCTGATGGTTACACAGTAGATAAAGTACTGGCCCTGGAGTCAGGAAGATCTGAATTCAAATTCAACCTCACACAATAACTAGCATTTGACCCTGGACAAGTCATTGAACCTATGTTTGCCTCAGTTTCCTCAACTGTAAAATGGAGATAACAATAGCACCTAACTTCTAGGGTTGTTTTGGGGATCAAAATGAAATAATATTTGTAAAGTGCTTGGCACAGGGCCTAACATATAATAGGCACTGCACAAATGCCTAATCCTTTCCCTTCCCCCTTTTATATTGTTTCCTCTCCAAAAAATATTCAATGAGAAAATGATGAGAGATCCTATGTAGGATATTAAAGCAACAATGTGAATAAGTGGCCTAGGTCTCCAATTTTTACATAAATTTCTATTTAATGTCTAGATAGTGGCAAGTTATGGAACACAAAGAAGAATTAACAATAAGTATCACCTTATAAGGCAAAGGAGAAGTGGGTATGAACAGGCTAAATCACAAAAGTAAAGAACTGAAAAATTGCAATAAAGAATGCCATTAAAAGAGCATATGATTGACAAAACAACAGGATGGTTTGTCACATGGCAAAAGTGAAGGATAAGTATATTGGACAAATTGTATATTCCACTTGTTAGAGTCTCTAGATCAAAAGAAATTGAGGTAGGCACAAAGAATCTAGAGAAGGCCTTCTGCAGTGAATTTATAGGAGTACTATGTTTCACACAGGATTAACAGGCATAGATGGGTTACAATTCATATCACTGGAGGAAAAATCCACCATAATAAGATCAGAGATCCATTTGATTCATGTCTGTTAAGCATAAAATGAGAAGGAGGCAGCAGAAAGGATGCAATGGAAAGAGCACTTGATTTGGAGATGTAGGAAATAGGTTCAAATCCTGAATCTCCCACCTGTAATCTTACCAAGTCACATCCTTTTTCTCTCTGACATTGTTTCATATGTAAAATGAGTATGGTGGTAAGGATAATCTCTAATGTCCCTTCCAGCTCTAACCCCATACTTAAAAATACCAAATCCAATATTGTCACTGGGTGATCATTGGTAAATCATGTGTAAGTATGTATGGAAATTCATGCAGAAAATGCATAACTATAAAAATTTCATATGTTTCAAAATATATCTATGATAACATCTTTAACAGAATTTCGAAATTGTGAAATATACCAGACATTTACATTTTGCAAGTTAGCAATGGAAAGCAATGACAAACTTGAATAACTAGCCAGACAGGGCCTTTATGTCACTTTAAAAATAATTATTTAAATTATGATAAGGAGGTAGCTCTTTATGACTATGTGCAAATGTTTTGAACAAGAGACCAGCTATACAAGAAAAAGCTTGGGGTAGTGAAAGAATAAACAAAAAAAAAGGGGGAGGGGGATTTGATGATAATATTCTCTCTTACAAACCAAGTATTATATGGTATTGAACTGATTTGACTGTGTCTGGTGCAAATGAGACTAAAGCTGTGCAAGTCCTTTCACTTCCTTAGGTCTTAATTTCCTCATCTATAAAATGAAGAAGTTCAACTAAATAATCTCTGAGGTCCTTTCCAGCTCTGGATTTATAACTCTATAATCCTGCATTCCTAAAATGCAGGTATGACAGTGTGTGTGTGTGTGTGTGTGTGTGTATACATATATATGTATATAGAGATAGATAGATAGATAGATAGATAGATAGATGCATATAGATTGAATGAACTAATATTAAAGAAAGGACAGGAAAGAATGAATCATAAAATGAATTAGCCCAGCTTAAAATGTTTTAGTGACTTATATTTAAAATAATGAATGCATGAATATAATCCCATTCTGCATGGCTAACTGAGTCAGCAAAGATAGCCCTAGTTTTCCAGTAGGTATGCAATTCTTTAGAGCAACTGTCCAAATTGTGGTACCTCCCACAGTAAATTCACAGCCAATGTGGTCCAAGCTCAGTCTGTTTTAAAGACAACCAACACCCAATCCCCTCAGGCTCTTTTGGGTGTACCCTTTCTGGGTGTGTACACACCACCTGCATGAGGTGTTCCTGAGCACTGGATAAAATGAGCTTTTGTTTATATATTTCTTCCCAGAGCAGCTGTGGCCTATTTAAGGGTATCAGGAAAGCCAATGAAAGACCACAGTCAAAAAGCCAGAAAATCAAATTATACTGCCACAAAACTCAAACCTAGTCATTGAAGGGAGAAAGGAAGAAGCAAGATCATTCTCACTTGAAAATCAAAATCATCAGATCTGAACTCTTCACTCCTTCTATAAGACTATCTTAATCTTCTTCTCTTTTAATCTGCTTATTTAATAAAAAACTAGCTAGACTATTCCAGGGTGTTTGGTTATATATCTGTAATCTTATGGGTAACTTTCCCACTTTATAGTCTCTCAGTGGAAACAGTAGGAGAGAAATAAACGACAGATAATTGGAAAAATCTTCACGGTGTCCATGTCTGCAACTCTTGATTTTCAAACCCAACTTTAAATCTAAAATCTCATCACTACCACCCTTCAAAAAAATTAATAACTTCTAGTTAATAAGCACTACACTATTCTAATAATTTTATTTCTTAGAAGAAAGAAACAATGTGTCCATGGATTAGAAGAAAACAATTCTCTGTCATTGCTACCTAAACGTCTAGGACAAATCACTAAGCTCAATGAAACTCAGCTTTCTCATTTGTAAACAAAAGGATCTCAAAGGTCCCTTTCCCTACCAATTCTCCAACTAAGATTCTGTTAATCAGATCTCCCAGTTTTTTGCAAAGACAGACACACACATATACTTTTCAATCCAAAACCCAACGAATGATTTGATCATTCCCAGAATAGCATGTGTAGGTACAAGTCCCTCATCTTTCCACGTCCCCTTTTCAAGGTCAACAAAAACCTGAACAATGAAATTTAAACAACGGTGAAATGCTCATCTCAGCAGGGCATGCTTGAGTAGCAAAGAGCCAAAGGAAGCTGTGCATTCCAATTTTATCAGCTCCTGCTTCAAAGCCCTTCTCCCCCATCCCGAGGAGCCTGGCCCGAGATCCTGCTTTCAATCCCCTTCCATCCCCCATATCTTATAAACGTTGAACAAGAAAACTCCATCGTGGAAGTGGAAGTCTCAACCTTTGCATTGCCTCTGGTTTCTAGTGCCCTTTCTTCCCATGCTTCCCAGCGATCGCCCGATCAGACCTTTACCCCCACCCGGGGCTTCTGGCCCCCCTTATGCTCTCTTGCTGGGTGCCTCAAAATCTAGGGGCTTTCAAAAGACCCAGAGAATCGAATTCAGCAGAAGTCTCTTTATCCTTCGGTCCCTATCTGAGTAACAACCTCCAAACCCTTTCTGGGTGGCGCCAAAACTAAAAGGAAACAAAACCACGTGAAAAATAAAGGCAGAGAAAAAAGTGAGTGGAGCCCGAAGGGGCGAGTATCCCCTCTTCTCCCAACTGCAATCCAAACCCAAGAGGCTCTGGATGTTAGTTAACAAGTTAGGATTTCTACAGCGGGGCCCAGTACTCCCACGAGTCACCCAGCACGCCCCATTCCCATCCCCCCCTCAGTGAACCCCAAGGAAAGGAGAACCCCCATCCCCACTTACGGTGAACTCGGATCCCCAATGCGGCCTAGGGAAGGGAGGCGCCCCAAAGAGAGAACCCAGGGAAGTTTTAAGTTTCTAGGAGGACTGAGAGAACAAGGGAGGGAGACGTGGGGGAGGGCACCTGGGGAGAGTCAAATCCAAAGCAAGATCATCTCAGCCTCCAGAGCTGGGTTTTCCCGGAGGAGCCCGGTGCCGAGCTGTGGGCAGGCGGGTTGAGAAGCCAGTTGTAACATGTCTGTAATCGTGTCACACCAAACCCAGCTCACGCAGCCAAAAGTTACTCTTGAGAACCTGTCTGAACTCAAAAAAGCCGCAGCCCTCTGGAAGGAGACAAAAAAGCCTTTCTTTCTTTCCTGCTCCCCCCCAACCCCCACCCCAACACGCCCCCTGCTCCAGGCAAAGTACACTACACTCACCTGCACAGGGGCAGGAGCAACTGGGAGAGCTTGGAAGAAAGTTTCTCACCTGGGAAAAGGTTGGGACTAAAATGGGCAGGGCTGTAGTAGCCTCTCCCTCTCAGCTTTGCCTGCCTCTAGCGTTGCACAATGGAACGCTTGTGAGGGCAACTGGGGAGATAGGGAAGGTATGTGTCCAGTGTCTACCTTCAGAGTGTGGGGTCGGTCTAGTCTGGGCTGTAAAGATAAGAGAGATGCCATTCCAGGAAACTACAAACACAGTCCTTCTAATTTATGGGCTATCTCCAATTCCAGAAACCAGGAAGTGGAATCCTGGAAGGATAATTTTCTGTACTGCTTCAGTCTTAAGATTTCAAATATCCTCCAAAGGGGAGCTTCCCCAAAAGCAACTTATTGAAAATAGAAAATACTGTGTCCACATAATGTAGGGGTGGGAGAAGACAGTCAGTAAGAATTCACCTAACTTGATTTTTCCCTCTAACTTTCCAAGATTGTACTACCAATGACTGTTTAGAATTTTTCCATTTTTCGTAATCTCAAGTATTTTATATATTAGGAGAGTAGACTTTTGAATAGAGTGTTTAATGTGGAACACTGACATTTGAAATTAGTGGATACAAATTTGAGCTTTGAGCATAATGAAATTTTAAGATGGCATTGCCTTGAGGGGGGCAAGGAATTTACCTATGTGCATTTTTATTCCCATTGCAGTTTCTCCAGCATATTTTCCCTTTATCATGTTCTTACTAATTTTCAATCTCTCTCCACTGATTTCCTGATGTAAAAAAAAAACACACTCACGTGTCCCCCCATCCTGAAAACACACAAATAAATTTTGATCTAACCATCCCCACTACCTAGCCTCTTATATGTCTTCTTTTTCATAGCTAAACCTTTTGAGAAAGCAATCTACTCTGTTTCTTCTTCTTTCACTCTCTTCTAAAGCCCCTGCAGTCTGACTTCTGACCTCCTCATGCAATGGAATCTTTTCTCTCCAAAGTTACCAGTGATCTCTTAGTTGCCAAATACCAGGGATTTTTCTCAATAGCTATTCCACTCATTTTCCTGTATCTAATCACTCTCTTTTCCTGTACTCTCTCTTCTCTCCAGTTTTGCCTCAAAGAGATCTTTCCTAGATTTCTTTACATTAACCATTCCTGAATTTCAACTATCCAATTGTTCCTTTGTCTTCTTTGCTAGTTCTTCCTCTGGGCCATGCCCATTAACCATGAATGTTCCTCATGTTTCTTGGACCTATTTTTCTTATCCATCTATACTATCTTGCCTGGTGAACTCTTCAACTTCTTTGGTTTCAAATTTCATCACCATGCAGATTCTCAGGTCTATTTACTTAGCTCTAACTTCTCTTCTTCCAATCTGATGTCCCATCACACAATACCAATTTCCTGTTGGATATTGAAATTGGATATCCTATACTTACTCAAAATCACCATGTCTAAAACAGTCATTCTTATCTTTTTCCCTAAAATCTTTCCAGCTTATCAACTTTCCTATTATTGTAGAGGACTCCACTATCCTCCCAGTTTACTTCCTTGATATTGAAATCACTAGAGTGTTTTTATTTCTAACAATATCATCATCAATCACTCGTTCACACTCACCCCACATAACCAATCTTTTGCTAAGTTTTGTAGTTTCTACCTTCACAGCATGTATTTGCCTCCTTGGCTTTCATGCAACAACCACTCTGACATAAGCTTCCATTATCTCATACTTGGACTATTGCAATAGCCTGCCGACTGATCTCCCTGCTTCACATCACTCCCCACTCTGTAATCTATCCTTCGCTTTGCTCTCAAAGTGCTTTTTCCTAAAGTTCAGCATCCTACTTAATCAGTTCCAGTAGTTCCCTATTACCTCAACCATCAAATATAAAATCATCTGACTTTTCAAATCTTTCACAACCTAACCCTTTTCTAGCTTTCCATTCTTTCCACTTTACTCCCTCCATGTATTCTATTATCCAGTATCCCTGGCCTTACTGCCATTCCTAAAAAACAATATTTCATTTTCTTTTACCATGTCTCGTCCTAACTCCCATTCCTAAAATGTTTTTGCTCCTCACCTCTTCCTCCTGGATTTTCTCACTTCCTTCATGATAACTAAAATTTGACCCTTTATTAGGAGACCTCTCCCTACCCCAGACCTTCTGTGCCTTCCTTCAAAGATTAATGCCCATTTACACTGCTTCTCTTATACATACGAAGTTATTTACATTTCTTTCCCCAATAAAATTTGAGTTCTTCAAAGTCAGAAGCCATGCTTCTGTCTTTCTTTTTTTATTTCCTTCTTATTATAGTGCCTAACATATAATAGGTGTATAATAACTGCTTGTTGCATACTAGTCATGTTTAGTTATTTCAAGGAAATGGCATTTCAGGTAACTGCTGCCATATAGCAAATATCATTGGGTAAAATATTCTTTATTGAAAAGGTGAGCCTTTGCTGAAGTCTTAGGTCAATAAAGGGGCTTTATAATTTCTCAAAAGCAATCTAATATTTTTTTCAAATCAGACCCAGCTTATTATACACATACTCACATATACTAAGTATTTAAAAGGTACATTTCAAATGTAATAGCAGAAAAAAAAATTCACTTTTCTGAATCTTGTTTTCCACATGTTTAAAGTGGAGAAAATAACTGCTTTAAAGAAATAAGACAAAATGAATGCTTAAAAAAGTTTATACAGTGTTTTATTTTATTCCTCACTCATAATTGTAGGAGTAGTAATTAATGTGAATAGTTACAGAACTTAAATTCTCACAAGTAAACCCTCCAAAGAACAGATTGGTATTGTTAACAAAAAGTAAGATGCCAGAATTTCAATGGGTTAAAAATAAACAAAAAGCTTAATATTGAGGTTTGCTTCTCTCCATCAAATAGAATAAAACTTCTTTAATATATAACCCAATGCAATAGCTTGAAGTCTAGAACTGTAGTAGAAACAATTATATTCAACAAGTATAAACAATTATAAATTAAGTAATAGTGCCTTCTGATGAATTTTAAGTCAGAGGTCCAGTGTCTGAATTCCTGCCCTTTTGCTTCCATCTCTGTGGATTTTGCCAAGTCACTTTTACCTCTCTTGACCTTGGTTTCCTTATCTGAGGAAATTATAGCTTCAGAGTTATATGGGATCTTAAAGAACATTTAGTTTCATCATCATTTTACAGATAATAATAATAATAGCATATATTAATGTAGCATTTTACCTTCATTATCTCCTTTGACCATGTCCTCAAATGACTCTGCAATTACATACTCAAATGTATTGTTAGTATAGACAAAAAGTCATGAAGTCAGAAAGATCAAGCCAAATGTGTTTGTTTTATTTCTTTAGGTTTTGACTTCAATTCAACCTGGCTCCAATGTTTAAAAGTAAAGAAAATGGCTTTGTAGATAACTGCAATGGATCTTGCATGCAATGGATCATGAAAACTCGGATTCAGAGTGGCAAATTACCGTTTCACACAGATCAAATTTAAATCTAGGTCTTCTGATTCCAACACTAGAGCTTTTTTTTCTGTTGTATCCCACTATTCCTTCTGTGGAAACTTCTCAGAAATTTTAAGAAGAAAATAAGTTTCAGGGTTCATCATGATTTTTAGAATACACATTCAAAATGTCTTCTAAGGCAAAATTTCCAAGAATTGATCTATAAAACCAATCTACACAATATTAAATAGATGACTTCACAAAAAAAAGGTTTCTCACACATTAATAGGCAAAATATATCCCTATTATCTACTACAGGATGAATCAGCACCTATTCCTTTTGTTGGATGAAGAATCTTTCAGTGTGGTGAGGGTCAAAAGGGTATGATGATTAAGCTGTTTTTGTGATAAAGCTGTTAACATATATTGATAGAATTAATTAAAATACATTTACCTAAACATGACCACTTGATAATTTTGTTCTTTTGGAAAATGAATATCTCCATACATATCTCCATTTTGGGGGGAGGTACCCATAACTGTGATTTAATTCTCAGAGTGGGAACTCAGTTCAACCATATGCTCATCTTTTAGTTAGCATGTTTAGTTTCCTAGGGTAAATATAATAGGTATTTTTAATGATTAATAATAATATATAATTAATAACAATTACCCATTGCCCATAGCAATTGTGTGTCAGAGACACGGGTTGGGCTCAGATATTCTTGCCTTCAAGGCCAGCTTTCTAACTGTTACAAGTAGATTCTTAGATCTTCTATAACTTTATCAATTAATTCTGAAAAAAAAAAACCACCCTGTTTTTAGGCATTCTGGAAGATGTCCATTTCACAGAAATAGAATTAAAAGCATTTTGGCAAAACTACATCATAGAGCAAACTACATCACAATTATGAGTACCTCCCCCCAAAATGGAAATATGTATGGAGATATCCATTTTCCAAAAGAACAAAATATCAATATTATAGTTTGATTTGGTTATAATATATATCACAGAATTTAGAGAGAGCTAAGAATTGATTTGGTTTATAAAAATCAGTTTTCTAATTTTTAAATAAGGAATTAAGGTCAGAGGGTTAAAGGACTTACATGCTTGGTTGGTCACACAAACAGAAAGTAGTAGGGCCAGGAAGTAGTAGGGCCTCTCAGTCCATTTACTCTATTTTGCCATGTATGGTTGTTTTGTATAAGAAAACTGAGGTCTAACAAGAGGAAGGGATTTCTCCAAGGCCATCTGACATCAAATCTAGTATTTTTTTTACTCTAAGAAGGTAGGATGGTATAAGAAGATAGAAGAATTGCTATGGAGCCAAAAAGACCTGAATTCAAATACCACCTCTGGCACTTATGAGCTGTGTAATCATCAGCAAATCACTTAATTTTCTAATTTCCAGTTTTTTCATGTAAAATGGGGCTAATAATGCCTGTAATAACGACTTCACAGAATTGTTGCAAAGCTCAAGTTAGATGATTTATCTGAAGCCTTCTGGAAAGTAGTCTAAGTTTTTGTTATTTAATTATTATTAATACCATATTAAGTTTTTCATATTTTCATATATTCTAAGTTATTGTGGAATTATATTGGTCAGAGAAACTTTATCTTTCTTTTCTTAGATGTGCCTACAAACAAATTACTCCTTTTTCTTCATATAAGTATCCCTAATTATTTCCTTGGCACTGATTTTCCCCATGCCTGGAATGCACTCCCTCCTTTCTTCCCTTTCCTGGAATTCTTTGGTTGCCTTCAAGATTTGATTCAAATGCCTTTCATGATCCCACAACTGCTAATGAACTCCTCAAAACTATCTTGCATTTATTACAAATACATTATTTATATCCTTATGAATTAATCCCTTTAGAACCATCAACCTAATTTATGCTAAACTGGTTCATTAAATGCCCAAAGGGCAATGATAACTTCTCCCCTTCACCCATGAAGGTGTCAAATATAATTCTGAAGGCTTGGATTTTTAAGACAGATATTGTTGCGCCCCACCACCTAGAGATCCAAGTGATGAATTAAGAGCTCTCAGCGTCTGGAGTCAGGAAGTATTGAGTTTAAATACAACCTCAGATATTTAATAGCTGTGTGATCCTGGGCAAGTCACTTAACTTCAGTTTTCCTCAGTTTCCTCAATTGTGAAGTGGAGATAATAACAGCACTTACCTGGTGGGATGTAATGAGTGAGGATCACAAGATATCATATTTGTGAATCACTTAGCACATAGTGAGCACTGTACATATGCATATTTTCTTCCTTCCCATACTCCCACCCTATTAATGTCAACCAACAAGTTAACATCAATTACCTTTTTTATAAAATGAATATTTACTGAGAAAGTATAGCAAAGATAGAAGTCACAAAAACACATCCAAAACAGGGGCATACTTTCCCTTCACACACACAAGGTAGCTTGGGACAGTGGGATCCAATTAAAAGTACAATGATAGTAGTGAAATAAATGGCTAAGTGAAAATTCCTGATTCATGGTTCTAGAAGTCCTTTTCTCTCTAACCAGAGTTTTGTGATTTCTCTCCTCATCTCTGAAGGTCAGTGTCTTTCACTGAAATGTAATTTGCACAAGTTTCTTCTCCATCTCTCATGAATACTCCCTCTACATCTTACTTCTTCAGCTAAAATCTCTCCCTCTTTCAAGCCCATTTGGTTTGCTGCCTTTTCCATGATTAAGTCTATAATCCCTCCAGTTCAAAGAAATCTCTCCCTCCTTGAATTTCTCATGCCACTCAGCTTGAGATCTCCAAAACATTTATTCATGTTCTAACTTGTATTGTAGTTATTTGTTTATGTACATATCTCATTCCCATTCAAAATCGTAAATTAATTGAGGTCAGTGACCAGACTGCTTTTCATCTTCACATCTCCAGAACCCAGAACAGAACTTTGAGCATAGTAGGTGTTAAAGGGATTTAAATTATCACATATCTTCAAAAGAATCTTTCATTTTTGAGAGAGCTTATTACTATTTTGCATCTAAAAATATATGGATATTTATGAAAGTAGGTGTGGAACACAAGGGTAATTAAATGTCATTAAGTGGGTTAGGATGGCTAATGCTTTGGCCCCCTGAGTTATTTTGGGAGGAACAGAATGATTTCAAAAGAAAGCACATTATAGTACTTTGTACTTCCTTGGTTCTGCAAAGTCATGCTGTAGTACTATAATTATGGCATTCATCTATACACATCTCTATGAGGTATGCAAGTGTTAATTATTATAAAATTCATCATGATGGGATGAGGGATCAAGAAATAAACTGGCTTAACTAAAATAAAGGGTGCCAAAGCTTTTGAATTCCGATTAGATAACACAAGCTACCATCATTCCAGCCTCAAGTGGTTAAGTTCTCCCCCTCCTTTTCTTCAGAGAGAACAAATTAAAACACTATAGTATTTATATAACATATTAACATTAATTTATGGTACTAAAATTTTGCAAAAGTTTATGTACTAGCAATATTCACTGTCATGAGGAAAAAAGGAAATAAAATATGCCATTTAGTATGAATATAAAAGATAAGCATTTCAAAACTGATTTTTTAAAATACCATTATTCTTTGTTATTGTTTGTCATTTTCCACTTAAACGCCATTCTATTAGATGCTCTATTTCATTGTACACATTGATGTTTTCAACATTAGTCAATGCTTAACAATTTAAGCTAATGTCCATTAAACAATCACTGGCCATTTATTGTCAAAATAAATGACAATGAATAGTATATATCTTTGAAATTACTTCATTACATTATGTCCTCATCATCACCATCAAATGTTTATTTCTGTCTCTAACCTTGTTCTTTATAATTTATATAATTTTCTATCAGTGGGGCCAATCTCAGTGTCCTCAGGGTCCTGTCAGAATTGTCAAAGAAGACAACTGAGGTCTGTGAGGAAGCCTGTGCTTTATGTAGGAGGATAAAGAGAAATGAATTGCCACATCTCAAAAATCTGCCCTGTGACCTGAAATCATGGGAATGTTTACTTTGTACAGGTCCTACAAAACTGCCTTCCTAATTGTATTCCAGGCATACCATGTATCTTTATGCAACTACTCCATTTGTAATGCTCGCCTTTCCCCCATCCCAATTCTAATCCTATCTATTCTCCAGGGCCAAACCAAACCTTCCCTAGTTGTAAAAATTTGTGTGAGGACATAGGCATCTCATATTATTGGTTTGTGTTTTTTATTTAACTCTTTTTTTATATACCTCTTTAAGTGTTGTATCTGCCCAAACAAATTGCAATCTTTTTGAAGGAACAATATACTTACTTATATCAGCTACAGTGCTTAAGAAGATATTACACTTATAATGTGTACTCAATATTTAATTTTGGAATGAATTAATAACAAGACTAAAGCATGTGATAGCCAACTCCCCATTCTAGTGTTTATAAAATGTTGTGGAAGCCTTGCCTACATATATTTGTTCAAATCACAATCTATTTCATTGTCCTCAATATTTGTATTTGTGTCTTCTGTGTTGTATATGCATGGTTAATAAAAAAAATGACTTCCCAAAGAATATAGACAAATATGTTGCCATTCCTATTCCAGTCCTGTTTGCATATATTACAAGAAGTGGCACAGCCACTTGAACCAGCCTTTCAAAACACACAGAGATGCATACACACATAATCACACATACACATATACATACACATTCCTGCACATTTTCAAAGTCAAAAACATATGATGTCTTTTTTTTCTACTCTATTTTTTAGAAGAAATCATCCATTTTTCCAATTTCAAATGGAGACACTTTTCAGCAAGTCTCTTCTGATACAAAATCCATCTTTCTCCATAGGGAAATAAAGATTTTAAATATGCTCAGAGTCCATTAAGTTGAATATTTTCATTATCTACAGAACCACTTTCTGATCCCAAACTTATAATGAAATTTCAATCTGACACCAGACATTAGTGCTCTAAAACAGGAACTAAGTAAAACTGTTTGATTATCAACAGCAAGTCTACCAAAGACATATGGAGTATGGCTATTAAAAGAATAAACAGACTTTGTTCCATTTGAGTAGGGAGCCAGTAGCAGTTCCCCAATGGAGATTAGACCATTATCTTTGGAGATGTAAACACATTCAAACAAAAATAATTTACACATACTCTAAGACCAAGCAATAAAAATGACTTGGAAAACAAAGACATCTCGATGAATCAGAACCAGAAATCTAAGAAATATTTCCTAACATCTGCTGAACCAAGACTTTTAGTCATTTGGTTTCAGTTGAAAACATGGGTTTATCCCTGGTTCACTGTACCTTGGGAAAGTCAGCTTAAATTCCTTATGTCTCTACATCCTTCTCTTTAAATCTGAAGTTAGCATAATAATACTGACTGACCTCAAAGATGTTTTGTGGTTTAGAAAACTAACAATTACTGTATAAAGGTCAGGGATTACTATGATTATGTATGCTTCAGCCTCTCTACACCTAGATTAGACATCAAAGCCTGTACACAAGTAGAACACTAAGAATTAAATATACACTTATTTTTTAGTATTAAAATTCCATTTTATGGTGGCAGTGTAGTAGGTCAGTAGAGGATTTAATCCATCATGCTCTAAAGTGGACTAAATTATGTTTCAACATTTCAAGAAGAAAAAAGTATTTTTAAAGATGCTAAAAATATGTCTCAAATTCAGATGCCAATCAATGATTTCTGAAGAACTCAGAATTGGATGACCAACTAACTGATTACAATCAGCAGATAAGGAAGTACTTATGTGGTAACTTGCTTTACCAATGCAGATCATAGAGGCCATCTCTGATTTAACTGCTAGGTACTAAGGTGATGCTACTTCTAACAGAAAGAGATTAAAGGGCTTCTAGCTATTAAATATCAGAAGTGGGATTTGACCCTAATCCATGAACTATATCCATTAGAACTATATATCTTTCTCATCTACATCACAAAAGAAATTATATAATGCAGTCAACCCATCAGTCACCAAACATTGGTTAAGCACTTATCATTTGATAAGCACTGGGGATTCAAGGAAAGAGAAAAATAATTCCTATCCTGCTTACATCTACTAGGGAAGGTACCATGTGAATAATTAGTTTCATATAAAAGATATACAATATAAATGGAAGATAATCAGAGGGAAGAGGCAGTGTTAGGGAAGAAGGGATCCTCACAAATGTCAAATTTCAGCTGTCTGTCAGTAGCTAGGGAAGTCAGGCCTCAGACACAAAGCTGGAGAGTACTGCAATGATGGGGAAACTGCCAGTGAATGGGCATAGAGTCAGGAAATGGAGTTACATGTTGAAAGGATAGTCAGTCAATAAGAATATCCATTGATGATAGTCAATAAACATGTATTAAGTGTCTACAATGTGATAGGCATGTTGCTCAGCACTGGTGATACAAAAGAGATGAAAGATCCCTTTAAGTAACTCATGATCTAATATGAGAGAAAACAAGCAAGTAAAAAGTACAACAAGTTATAGACAGAAAAACAGGAAATAATTGGAAAAATGAAAACACTGAAATTAAGAGAAGCTGAGAAAGGCTTGTTGTAAAAGAATGAGTTTTTAACTGGAACCTGAAAGAAGTCAGGGAGACCATGATGCAGAGGTGAGGAAAGTGAATATTTTAGAGATAAAGCCTTGAGCTGAGAGACTGTGTTTCTTTCTTGTGGAAAGGCAAGGAGGACTGTGCCTTTGGATTAACAAGTATCTATCAGGGAATAAAGTGAAATAATTACTAGATGTCTGTGTATGGTGATAGATGCAGCTAGGTATGAAAGAACTTTGTGTACCAGAGGATTTTGTCTTTCCTCTTGGAGGTAATGGAGAACCTCTGGATTTATTGAATGAGATAGAGAAGTGGGTTATATAGTTGGACCTGAACTTTAGACAAATCACTTTGATGACTGAATAGAAGATAGAATAGAGTGTAGAAAGACTTTTGTCTTTCAATGTATTTCAATGGTTTTGCCATTGTTCAAATATGAGGTGATGAGGACCTTCATTCAAGTGGTGGAAGTAATAGAGAAAGAAAGCAGGAGTATTTGAAAGATGCCTTAAAGGTGAGATGGACAGGTCTTGTAACAGATTAGAAGGAGGTGACAGATAGTAAAGAGTCAAGGATGACACCTTGGTTGTAAGTTTAGGGGACTAGGAGAATGTGATAGTGGAGTCAACAGCAATAATAGGAAAGAAGTTTTTTTTGTGAGAGGAAGAATTTAGGGAGAAAGATTATGAGTTTACTTTCAATATCTGGAATTTAAAATTTCTGTTTGATATCTAGTTCAATATGTTGAAAAGGAGGATAGATAATTTGAGAACCATTGGTATAATTAAGATAATTAAATCAATGAGAGAAGAATAGAAAACTAAAAAAGTAGTATAGAGGGAACAGAGAAAATAGCCCATAACAACCCTCTGGATCACCTACAACAAGAGGCCATGACCTAGATAAGGTTTATTTATTTGTGTGTGTGTGTGTGTGTGTGTGTGTGTGTGTGTGTGTGTGTATTTTTTTAAGGAGACTGAGGATTAGTCTGTTAGGTGGGAGGTAAACCAAGAGAGAATGGTGTCCCCAAAATTTCTTTATTTTATTTTATTTTATTTCATTTCTTTGTTTGTTTGTTTAAAAACCCTTATTTTTCATCTTGCAATCAATACTTGGTATTGGTTCCAAGGCAGAAGAAGGCAATGGAGATTAAGTGACTTGCCCAAAGTTACACAGCTACAAAACATCCTAGGCCAAATTTGAACCCAGAACCTCCTGTTTCTGGGTCTCTGGACCTGGCTCTCAATCCAGTGAGCCACCCAGCTGCCCCATCCCAAAAACTTAGAGAGAAAAGATTTTCCAGAAGAGGTTGTTTAACAGTGTCAAAAGAGGATACATAGAAATCAAGAAGAATTAAAATTGAGAAAGGGCCATTGCATTCAGCAATTAAGATATCCTTGGTATCCTTTGAGAGTGCAATTTTGGTGAAATGATGAAGTTTAAAGGTTAAGAAAAGAGAATGAGTAGACAAAGTGGAGGCCCCTATTATCATTGTCAGCCTTTTCAAGGAGTCTAGCCACAAAATTCAGAAGAGATATAGAATGATAGTGGGGATGGAAGGCTCAAGCAAGGTATTTTTTGAAAATGGAGGAGACATGGAAATGTTTTTAGGTATTAAGTCAGTAAATAAGGATATATTGAAAATAGGAAATTGAGGATGACAGAAGAGATAATATGTTAGAAGAGATTTGATGAAATGGAAGAACTTTGCGGGTAGAGAAGGTAAGGAGTATGGTCAGCTCTTCATATGAGACAGGGTTGAAGGAGGAGATAGTAGAAGAAGGTATCTGAGTAATTTGATATGATGAAGAAGAGAGAAGAGAGAGTTCATGGTTAGGGCCTCATTTTTTGTTTTGTTTTGTTTTGTTTTTGTAGAATATGAGGCAAGTTTCTTAGAAGAAAGGATGGAGGCAAGAGATATGATGGGAAGCTTATTGAGAAATTAAAAGAGTTGAAAGATGCTATGGAGAGTGGAATAGTGAACTGATGAAGGAGATGTGGGAAAATTACCTAGCCATAGTGAATACACAGTTGAGACTATAACATGAATTTGTAATAGATCAATTAAGAATGATTGTATGACTTTATCCACCTTCATTAAACAGCTATGAATAGGAGCAAAGGCATTAAATGGTGGAAGAGATTCTAGGTAGAGGCTTGGCAGGACATAATCAGCAATAATAAAAGCTGAAGGAATCAAGAAAAGACAACAAATAATTGAACAATTGATTGACCAAGAGATCAAAATGGGGAAAAAAGGAGACATTGGTTAATGCCGTGGTGATTACCAGAAAGAAAACTGAAGAGCTGAAGGATTAGAAATCATAGTATACATATATAGATGCAGAATGAGAAGGCAAAGGAAGATGTGGAAAACCTATATATTATAGTCAGATAAAGGATATTTCATAATTTTTAAACATGGAGGTAGTGTATTTTGAGGAGATAGAAAAATTATGGATATAGCCATTTTTGTGTGTGACTGAGGTAGTGTAAAAGAATAGATAATGGGAAGTGAGTCAGTTGAGGAACTGAATGTTTGTGGAATCTGAGGAAGTCAATAAGTATATATGTTGAAGTCCCCTATTATAAAGATAGTAATTGAGGAAAAGAGAAAATTGTGAACCAGGTATTGAAATTGTTGAGGAAAGAAGAGAACTTATTTGGGGTCCTGTGGACAAAAACTACCAGGATTTAGATTGGATGGTAAATATGGATTACGTGAACTTCAAAGGAAGAAGTTTACTGAGTGAAAAGAGTATGAGGAGAAACTGGAAAGAGACAGTGGGAAGCAAGGAGTATTCCAACTTCTCCAACTTCACCAGTGTGCTGAGAGGAATGAGTGAAAATGCTGCCAGTACTAGAAAGAGTAGTCAGAGAAGCCATACCTTCAAAGAGAGTCTACATCCTAGCAATTGCTAGAACATGGAAAGAGTAAGAGAGGAAAAAAATGTAAGATGAGGGGAAGTCTGTTATCTATATAGATGAGAAATTCTAGAGGGTACAGTAAAAGGGGTGGCTACAATTTAGTTGGTATTTTAGAGAGGAATGTTTGAAGGAATTGGAATAATGAATTAGGAAGTATTGGATGGAGAATGTGGTTAGATACTCACCTAGAGGGGTTCAGTGGGACAAATAGGCTATGACTTCATCATTGAGTAGATGTCCTACTCTTCTTCCCAGAAAATGTTGGAGATGAGACAGGAGACAAGAACAGGGTAAGATGGAAGGCACAAGGACTAATGGGAGGTCCTTTTCACTTCTCTTCCTTTAAAGTCTTAAAAAGGCAAGAGATGGTACAGCAGGAGATGGAAATGAAAATCTTTTTTAGCAGAGATCCAATTTCCACAAGCTCAGCAGAAGGTCAAAGACCCACAGAGAGAGAAAATCCCGCTCCTTATGAGGCTGGAGATCAGGTAGGCACAGAAGCAGGTGGCAGTCTCTTACAAAGAGAGAAATGGAAGTTTAGTTGATGCAGATTGAAGTCAGCCCCCAGCCCTTTACCGCTTTCACTCGGAAGAAGCTAAACAAATTTGGAGCAATAGGTAATGAAGTCTTTTGTAGATATATTGAATTTATGATGTCTATGTGATAGCCAATCAAAATATCCAAAAGGCACTTGATGATATGGGTGGAGTTCAGGAGAGATGCTAGGATTATATACGAAGATCTAGGAATGAAAAGTAAACTCACAGGACCATAAAGTATGGATGGAAAGAATGATGATATTGTCAAACAAAGGTGAAAAGAGACTGAAGGGGAGTCAAAGAGGAAAGAGGAAAAAACCAGGAGAGAATAGTGCCATTTCTAAGGCAGAAGAGAAGTCAAGAAGAGGGATTGAGAAAAAGTTATTATATTTGCTAATTAAGATATCATTACTAACTTTGAAGATAATAGTTTCAGAGGATTTAGAATCAAATGAGAAGAGAGGATTTGGAAGCAGTTAGTATAGATAATTTTCTCAAACAGTTTAGCTGAGAAAGGTACAAGATATATAAAATGACAGTGGGCAAGTACAGTAAGATTTTTTTCTTTTTAAAATTTTTCTTTTATTTTTCTTTATTTTTTTCCATTATTCTATGATTCTTGTTGTCTCCCTCCCCTCTTCCTTACCCCCTCCTGGAGTTGATAAGCAATTATACTGGGTCACGCATGTATTATCACTCAAAATCTATTTCCATATTCATTTTTGTAATAGAGTAATATTTTAAAACCAAAGCCCCAACCCACATACCCATATAAACAAGTGATAAATCATATGTTTTCTTCTTGATTTCTACTCCCACAGTTCTTTCTCTAGATGTGAATAGCAATCTTTTACATAAGTCCCTCAGAATTGTCATGGTTCATTGCATTGCTTTTAGTAGCAAAGTCAATTACATTTGATTGTCCCACAAGGTTTCAGATACTGTATGTATGTTCTCCTGTTTCTGATTATTTCATTCTGCATCAATTCATTTAGATTGTTTCAGTTCTTATAGAAATCCATTAATTCATCATTCCTTATAGCACAACATTATCCCATCACCATCATTATACCACAATCTGTCCAGCCATTCACCAATTGAGGGGCTTCCCCTCATTTTCCATTTTTAAAATCTTTTTGACATACAAACCTAGTAGTTTCTCTTTGGTATACAAACCTAGTATCTTGGTCAAAGGGTATGCATTCTTTTAAAGTCCTTTGGGTATAACTCCAGATTGCCTTACAGATTGGTTAGATCAATTCACAACTCCATAAGCAATGCATTAGTGTCACAATTTTGTCACATCCCCTCAAACATTTATTATTTCAATTTATTGTTATATTGGCCATTCTGCTAGGTATAAGGTGGTACCTCATAGTTGTTTTGATTTGCATTTCTCTAATCAGGAGGGATGTAGAACATTTTTTCATATTATTATTGATAGTTTTGATTTCTTCATTTTAAAACTACCTATTCATATCCTTTGACTATTTGTCAATTGGAGAATGATTTGATTTCTTATTAATTTGATTTTTTTCTTTTTTAAGAGCTAAGAAGACATGAATATCTTTTTTGGCATTATGGAAGTGGCCAGTAGATATGAAATTGAAAATAAATGAGTGAAAAAGACACACACACAAGAAGAAACAAAGACACAGAGAAAGACAAAGACCGAGACAGAGACATGTTTATGTCTCTGTGAAAATAACCATTGAAAATGCCTTCAATTGCCTCCCAAATATAATATGTTGTCTTTAAATAAAGTATAGTTAGAAAGGATCTAGGTTTTAAATAAAAGAAGGCAGTGTACATGATAATTAGAACTTGTAAGTAACTAAGAGGTTATCTAGGCCAACCACTTAATTTTACAGATGGGGAAATTGACCCTGAGAAGTTAAATTGCCAATCAGTTAGGGAGTAGTAGAGCCATTATTTGAATTCAGATCATGTCACCAAATCCAGAACTTTTCCCCACTACACCAAACTAATTCCTCAAAAGATAGGTGAATTGGATATGGTTGCTATGGAAATAATTGATTGTAAATTTTATTTTCCAGCTTAACTTTTGATCAGGGCAAAGATGGAAACCAAGACTTCTCTTCAAATAGAAGAAAATAAAAGCAGTTAATGATCTTTTTGGAAGAAAAACTGATTAGTAAAAATGATGTCCTTGAAACAGCTTCACACAACATTGTGATTATATTAAGGGGTGTTCATACCACCATGTTCCATCTTCCTGTTTCAGTATAAGAACAGAAGACACATGGAAGTCAAAGTTAACACAAGAAGCATATTTTAGCTTAACAGAAATCCTGAAAAGACCAGCAATACGTGTCATTTTCATTTATTCTATGAATCTAATCAGAATTAGAATATTATTATTCTAGAATCAATCTCCATGTGATGAGATTCTCACACTGGAACTGTGACCAGCTGAGACAGAAGCAGATTCATGTCTCCCATCCCATGTTCTCCCTAGGGCATACTCTGATCAGTAGCCATTTATTACATATCTTCTATGTTTGGGGCATTGAGCTTTTGGGCACTTTCTATCCTTGGGGATACAAAGAAAAATAAGAGCTGTAATTTGTAACTTTCATTACCATAAGGAATAACACAACTGATCTTCCAATTCCAGAACAGCTGCCACGAAGCTCCAGTAGCAATGATATCTCTGGGCATCCTGCCTCATTGTCTGGTACCAATTTTGCCCAACACATGAAGAATAGAACTGAAGAATTTTGTTTTTTAAAATTTTGCTTAAATTGTACATTTTTAGAAACTGTTCATTTGAAAAACATAGTAGAGACCTTTTATAGCCTTAATAACAACAATGTTTTTATCCATCATATATTTTTATTTTATTGCTTTAGGCCAGAGCTATCAAATACTTAGCCCACAGGCCAAATGTAACCTGTAAGTGCTGCTGCAACCATATTAAAATGTATTTGGGAAATAGTTAATAAAATTTTTAAAATGGAATAAAACATAGAAGACATTATGCCTCCAGAGAAATATGAACGTAAACCAAAATATAGTATATTTCTCCTACTATTTTGTTTTAGGTTTCTTCTACAAAATGACTAATATGAAAAATGCTTTACATGATTGCACTTGTAAAATCTATAACTGATTGTTTACCATCTGAGGGGTTGGGGGACTAAGCAAAGGACGGAAAGAGGGTGAGAAAGAGGAGAAATATTTTGAAAGTAAAATTTTAAAAAAGAATGTTAAAATTATTTTCACATGAAATTGGGAAAATTAAAATATTATTTAAAAACTAATTCAGTGTGTTATCACTGATGCTGTTTGAGTTTTACAACAGACTCTCAGTGATGAGTCTCCCTCAACCAATGCAGATCAGGAATCTACAATCTTAGAGTTGTATAGGGCACTAAAAGTTTTAAGTGATTTGCAGAGGGTTGTTCAGACTACATAACAGAGGCAAGACTTGATGCTGTGTTCCTAAGATTAATTCATCATGTCCTATATCGTACTGCCTGTCAGCAGCTACTGATTGCTAAACACTATATGAAGTACATATGATTTTTGCAGTTTTTATGCCAAAGATATAACAAAGTAATATTGTTTATAATAAATAAAAACTATTAAGTGATATATAGTAGTAAATATATTGAGATGATTATATTGCAATATATGTTTAATGTTACATATTTAGCAGTATGTCTAACTAAACAAGTATTCAGGCAGTCTATTATCTTAAGATTAACAAATCTACAAATTAGAATACTTAAAGTAATGATGATGTTCCTGATAGTATGCTTCAGAGGAGAGCTTGAATACATAGGGAGCCTGAACACATGTCGGTGATGGTGATACACCAGTATGGTATCCTTTATTGGAGAAAATATAGCCCAACTATTAGTTTTGTTTATAAGAAGTCACTCTAAAAAATTTCATTTTTGTCACTAGGAAAAAAAAACCCCAGTGGTACAGTGACCTATTCTAAGTACTCAGAGGAAATCTTGAAAATATGTATAAAGAGATGACAATTTATGCATGCCTACAATAGCCACACTAGTTATTTATTTCCCTGATGTTTTCAGTGCTCAACTGAGATTTGTTTAGAATTTTAAGCAAATGCTTAAATGACTTAGGGAATTTGATATAAAATGAAAACACCTAGCTTAACCTCTAGCTGAATGGAACTCATGGCTTCATCAATGCCACAATTGGTTTAACCATTTTTTCAATTGATGGGAATCCCTCAATTTCCAGTTCTTCCCTATCACAAAAAGAGCTGTTACAAATATTTTGGTATTGCTGAGTCTAAGGGTTTTACAACTCTCTGGGCATAATTCCAAATTGTTCTCCAAAATGATTGGATCAGTTCACATCTCCACCAACAGTGTATTTGTGTCCTCATTTTTTCTACATCTACTCCAATATTTGTCATTTTGCCCTTTTGTCATTTTAGCCAATCTGATATCTCAGAATTGTTTTGGTTTACATTTCCCTAATTAGCAGTGGTATACAGAATTTTTTTCCACTTACCTAAATATGGCTGTTTCCTTCATTGAAAACTATCTGTTCATATCTTTTCATTATTTACCAATTGGGGGTTGGCTCTTTTTCCCATAAATTTGATAAAGTTCTCTATATATTTTATATATGAAAACTCTATCTGAGATTCTACAAAAAAATTTCCACAATTTTCTGTTTCCTTCTAATCTTGATGATATTTATTTTATGTGTACAAAAACTTTTCAATCTAATGCACACAAAATTATCCGTTTTACATCTCACAATGCTCCCCATCTCTTGTTGATTCATAAATTCATCTTCTTTCCATAAGTCTGATAGGTAATATGTTCCCTATTATTCTAATTAACATATGATATCTCCTTCTATGTCTAAATCATGTATACATTATCTTAGTGAATGGTGTAACGTATCAGTTTATTCTACTTTCCACCAAACTAGTCATCATAGCAATTTCACCAAATAGTGATTTCTTCTCCCTAAAACCTGAATCTGTGCTTTTATCAAATATATGATTACTATAATCTTTAACCACTATTTATGTTTGTCCTGTTCCACTAACCATTCTTTCTAAATTCTTAGCCACTAGCAGATATTTTTTAATTACATATAGGTTTTAATAATTGCTCCTTTATAATACAGTTTAAAATCTGGTACTGCTAGACCTTCCTTTACATTTTCTTTTCATATTCTTCATCTTTTGTTCTTCCAAGTTAATTTTGTTCTTATTTTTCTAACTTAATAAAATAATTTTTTTCTAATTTAATTGGGGATAGCATTGAATAAATAGATTAGTTTAGTTAGGATTATTATTTTAATTATATTAGCCCTGCTGATCCAAGAACAATATTTCTCTATTTTGATCTGACTTTATTGGTTTAAAAATTGTTTTATTACTATGTTCATTTAGTTCCTGGGTTTGTTTTTGCACATATAGTTCCATGTATTTTATTCTATCTGTAGTTATTTTAAATGAAATATTTATATCTCTTTTTGCAGGATCTTATTTGTATTATATAAAAATGATGGTGTTATTTAAGTTACTTTATCCTTCTACTTTGTTATAATCATTGATTGTTTCAACTGACTTTTTAGTTAAATCTCTAGGATTTTCCACATATATCATCATGTTGTAGAGAGACTTTTATTACCTCTTTAAAGATTCTGATTCCTTTGATTTCTTTTTCTTTCCTTATTGCTATTGCTAGCATTTCTAATACTATGTTAAATAATATTGGTGGCAGTGGGTATCTTTGTTTCACTACTGATCTTGCTGGGAAGCCTTCTAGCTCATCTGTATTACACAGAATACTTGCTGATGGTTTTAGGTAGAATATTTTATATTATCTTAAGGAAAAAAATTCACTCATACCAATGCTTTTCAGAGTTTTTAATAGAAATGATGTATTTCGTCAAAGGTTTTTTCTGCATCTATTGATATATGACTTTTATTACTTTTATTTTTAATATAATTAATTATGTTGATAGTTTTCCTTATGTTGAACCATCCCTGCATTCCTGCTATAAATCCTTTTTTATCCCAATCTATTGTCTTTTTGACATATTGTTGTAATCCCCTAACTAGTAGTTTATTTAGGATTTTTGTATCCATATTTATTAATGAAATTGGTCTAAATTTTTTTCTCTGCTTTTGCTCTTCCTATTTTAGGTATTAGCACTATATTTGGTAAAACTCATTTACCTATTATTTAAAATAATTTATTTAATATTGGAATTAGTCTTAAAATGTTTGATATAATTGACTTGTAAATCCATTTGGTCCTTTTTTTTTTTAGAAAGTTCACTAAAGGCCTATTCAATTCTTAAAAATCTAAAAATAAATTTTTTTAGATATTCTATTTCCTCCTATGCCAGTTTTGGCAGTTTATTTTTTGTACATATTCTTCAATTTATTTCACTTGCATTGTTAAAATTGTTTGCATATAATTGAGCCAAATAACTCCAAATAATTGCTTTAATTTCATCATCATTGGTAGTATACTCACCCTTTTCATCTCGAATGTTAGTGATTTTATTTTCTTCTCTCTTTTTAAAATTACATTAATCAGTGGTTTATCTTTTTGTTTGATTTTTTTCATAAAACCAACAATTGGGTTTATTTATTAAATCAGTGATTTTCTTACATTCAATTTTATTACTCTCACCTTTAATTAATTTGGTAATTAGTTGGGGATTTTAAATTTGTTCTTTTTCTAGTTTTTTCTTTGTTTAATTGACCTTCTCTTTTTCTATTTTATCAACATAAGCATTCTATGATATAAATTTTCCTCTAATTACACCTGTTGCTGTATTCCATAGGTTTTGGCATGTTGTCTCATTATTATTTTCTTTAATGAAATTATTGTTTCTCTAATTTGTTCTTTAACCCACCATTTTTAGGATTAAGTTATTTAAATAGGTCCTCAATTTCCCCATCTGTAAAATAGGATTAAATCAAACTTATAGTTCATGTAACACTGAAAAGATCACTGCCTCTGGCATTAGAAGACCTAAGTTCAAACCATCCCTCTTTCACTGTGTAACCTTGGTCAAATTATTGAATCTCCCTGGACCTCATTTATAATTTTTCTAAGTGTCTTTCCCCATTATAGACATTCATAAATATTGCTCTTTCTCCATCAATAATTTCAGTTTTTAGTACTTTTGTCATAAGAGGTGAGAGTAAGAAGCAAAAAATAGGAGACTCAAACTGCTGATCGCAGATATAAAAGCTGTCACTAAAGAATTGATTTATATTTTAAACAGTGTCTTTTAGAAATGAAAATACTAAAAACATGTTTTATGAAGTCCTCACAAAAATCACCTGGTTAGGAATAAAGTGTACTTAGAAAAAAATTATAAATTACAGTTTCTGTGTATATGAACAGTTCATACATTGAAAATTATGGAAACCTATAGAGGATTATGTTAAAACAGATTCTAAATATAAGACTCACAAAACATAAAGTGTCTCTGGTTTTGGGTCCATAAATAGCCTTCCCCCTTCTAGCTCCACTTTAATTCCTTTATGGATGGTTATTTTTTTTTCCTCTATAATTACTTCCTCCAAACTTGTCCTCTTAACTGATCTCTCTCATCATCAAGTATTTAACTTCACATTTCCAGGAATCCTCATAGTCTTGCCTCTCAATCAGGACTAAATTTAGCTTTTCTAAAGTTAGCTTTATGTTGTATGGCTATTCATTTTAAATGGTTATGATTCAGTGTATAGTTTAAATAGGGGAAGTGTTTATTCCTTCAAATGGAAAGTAAAAAAGAGCTTTACTAAGAGTTGTATTAGCAAGAAAGAATTTCTTGATTGTAATATTTAGTTCATTTGTTTAAAAAAATTAAGATGCAGCATGTCATAGAAAGTCAACTTAAGAATCTGGAAGACCTGAGTTCAATCTGTTCACTGACTGTATGGCCCTGGGCAGATAAGTTAATGGTTCAGAGCTCCAGAAAAATTTCTAAGTCTATAATAGATAAAGCAGGTGATAATGTACCATTTTAAGTGGAATATACTCATCAAGGTCTCCCCAATAGCAAGGAAATCAAAAGTTCAGTAAATACAAATATAAATACACACATAAATACACATATAAATATGCATATAATTGTTTATACATGCAGGTATTTTACATTATATATGTATGTTTACATATTTGTATGTATGTATGTATATATAAATATATATATATAAATATAAATATATATATATATATATATAAACTTAGAGACCAGCGAATCCAACTTTCATGTTTCAAATGAGGATTCTAGTGGTTCTTCTGTGTTTCTAATGGCTCTTTGTCTCCTTTTTGCTGGTTCCTTTGCTGAACCTAATAATATTGATGTTCACTAAGGCATT
>NC_058133.1:292061527-292080942 GCF_016433145.1 Gracilinanus agilis | reverse complement strand
ATATATATATATATATATATATATATATATATATTCCTTTTATTCATCAGCAGAATTACTAGTGAGATTAGCTGGTTAATCTGTCTTCTTCTTGGGGAAGAATTCACATAGACGCAATTGAGTAATGGAGTTTTTTATTCAGTTGTTCAACAGTTCCAAATCATCGTGACCCTACGGACAATAGCATATCAGTAATGTTCATGGAGTTTTCTTGGAAAATATACTGGAATGATTTCTCATTTTGTTGTCCAATAAATTAAGGCATGTGCCCAGGGTCATAGCTATTAAGTGTGTGGGATTGGATTTGAGTTCAGGTCTTCTTGACTCCAGTCCAAGTGCTCTATCCATTGAGCCACCTAGGTATATTGTATTTGAGTTTTCAATCCTTTAATAGAAACCCTGAGTTTAAAAATTGGTCACAACCATTACAGAATAATAGTTGATTCTATGTCTCCAAACAGTTATACCACATTTGTGGCTAGCAAGAATCTCAGAAATAAAATTTTGCCTAGCTTTTTGGAAATTTCTAAGCATGTATCTCCACTCCTCTTCTCTCCCCTATCTGATCTGTGTTTTCTTGACTGAAAGTAAAATTGAGTATTTTAATTCTTCAACTGATGTGGATAGACCTGAAACTCATCTGTAACATAGCCATATGGAGTTGCCTGGGATGTGGGAAGATTAAGTGACTTTCTTATTGTCACACATCCAAGAAGTATCAGAAACAGGACTTGGAGCCAGGTCTTCCTGTCTCCAGGCCAGCATTTTATCCTCTATATGTCACTGCTAAACATTATCTTTAATCATATTTTAACTAATAAAATACAATCATAATTACTTTTTAAGTAACCATCAGTATTTTGCTACGAAAAAGGCTCGTATATTTTCGTAAAGACTTCCTTTGACCTCTAAAACAAGACTCATGCTATCATCTCAAGTGAGTTTTTTAATGACTAGTGATGATGGTTACCTGATGAAAAACTCTAGTAATAGATCCTTTGGAATTCTAAATTCTTTGGATTTCTTATTAGTGTATCCTTCTACGTTATATAATTAATTCAAACATTCTCAGATATTATATAAAAAATGGAAAAATGAGATTTGGAGTCAGAGGTTTTTAGACATTCTGCCTCTCAGACTGGAAAATTCCAGAAGCAAAACACTAACTAACATAAAATGTAAATAAATGACTGAGGCAGAAATCTGCCTAATGAATATACATTCTAATTCAGTAAATTTTGTGTTGTGATTGGGCCAACACATTTGACTTACTAATATTGGCATGGAATAGAAAGTTAAGTGGAAGTGAAGCTCCATTAGAAAGTTAATGGGTTGTACCAATCTTGTTGGAACAAGGGAATAAATCATTTAACCCTAATAGCTATCTTATTTTCTTTTCAAACTGTTTTAGAGTTGAAATTGGACACCACTATGGGATCAGTTCTGACGTGGAAATAGTTTCAATAGTTTGCCACTAAATGAACACTTCTTTTTATATTCCACAATTATATTTGTTACTTTAAAGTAACTTTAAAGACACAGAAACACAGAAAGCATAGCAAAGCCAAGGTATAATTTATAGACTTTAACTTTAGCATGATATTTGCTAAAATATTCAATTAGATTTTCAAATTCAATAAAAATATTCTTTATTTGTTGCTGAATGGTTTCAGAAATTTCATTTGAGTCCTGGCTTTGAGGATAACTTACATCCTTGCCACATTTTAGGTTATAAAGTACTTTACATGAATTAGCTCATCTCATCCTTGCAGTTTTCTTCCTTACTTCAGCACTTGGCTCATAAGTCCCTCTTTCATCTCCCTTGCTATTATCCTTCAATTATTCTTACAGGTTATCCCTTTGATAAGAGGCAGTGTCTTATAGATATAGAGTGACTTTGGAGTGAAGAAAACCGGGGTTTACTTTCTACCTTAGACACATTCTGGTTCTTTGATCATGAGCAAAATTTTATGTCATCCAGCAGTTAAACTTCCTCATAGAGAGTTCCCTATAGTAGTGAAGTCTTGGGTCTATTCCTAAGAAAATAAAAATGTCTTCTGACAGCCTAAATCCACCATTACCAAATGTTCTCCACCTTATTTCAAACACACTAACATGTTTTAATGCCATTTACTTTAAAACCTACACCATTTCTATGAACCAGCACTGTGAAATTTCATTCTAACCATAACCTCTTGTCATTCCATTTCATCTGCTTTCAAAATTAGAAATATCTTGCCTTTATTTCAAACTTTGTTTTAGCCTCTTCTTATTCTTCATATTCCCCTCCACAGCACAATTTAACTCCATACCCATCCATATCTCAAGGGTACACTGCATTAATGTTCAATAGCTACTTCCCTGAAATCCCTTGACACCCAAGTTCCTATTATTCCTAATCTAATTCTTTTTTAATTTGAAGGTCATTGCTATCATCTAATTATCTATCAATTACTGCTATGTGTCAAAGAAGAACCCACTAAAAATTCCTGGTACATTCCTCAGACAGAACTTATTGAAAAATATTCAGCTCTCATCTCCTAGATAACTTTTCTCAATTCCAAAAGAGACTTTTCCAAATACTTCCTTCAGTCCTTTTCCACCAAATCTCATGCCAATCTACATAAGTCCAATATTTTTATGAAGATTGAGACCATCATACATGAAAGCCTTCAACTCTCTCAAACCGTTCATTTATTAATTCATTCATTAAAAGTAGCTACAATATGCTAGGTACTAGATAAACAAAGAGCAAGGCAAATAGTCTCTCTTCTCAAACAGCTTATCTGATTAAGAGATAACAATGTGTGTTCAATATTCTATTGAAAATATATAGAGAATAAATACAAGGACATAAGAACTTGGGAGATGGATAACTGATAAAAATAGTTATGCACTACTATTTGCAAAACACTATGATAAGTATTAGGAATGAAAATGGAAAAATAAGACTGTCTAATCTCAAAGAGCTCACATTTGAATGAAGGAGAAAGTACATATAAGATGTTTCAGCAACAATTCAAATGGAAATGTCACATGGTCCTTAGGGCATAACACAAAGCAGGTGGTAATACATCTTCTTTATTATTCATAAAACCATATTATTTGAACCATTTGATAATGTCAGTGACTTAGGTGCTAAGAATTTGTTTTCTGATCTTCAGTTGTAATTCCTGTTGAGAATGTGGGAGTTGCATAATTTTCAACAACAATTTTCAGCTGTTAACTCCAAAAGAGTTGCTCTTCTGATCAGTGGCTAAAGAGACAGCCTGGACACAGCATCTGGGGTCTTTCTACATCTAGGTAATGACGCTATTCCTAGATATTTAAGCTTATCTTCATCTAGGTGACAGATGATCAGGAAATATTGTAGGTCACAAAGATGGCAGAATAAGGAACATTCCAAACTCTCCCAAATTCACTTTCAAATTCCCACAGAGAAAAAAATCCTCAAAATAAATTTTGCAGTGATAAAACCAGCCAAAGAAAATGTTAAGGGGAAGCAGGAAGGCTTTGCCTCACATGGCCAAGATGTGAGTAGTAGAAATAGCAGCTTGAGGAGCAACACATGCTGAGGATTTTAAATAGTGCCCCAGTGATCCTGAGTGTAAATAGAATTAATTCACCCATGGGAAGACAATGGATAGAACAAAGGATCAAAAACCAGAACCTGACAAAATATTGTTTATAAGAAATACACTGAAAATGAGTGTCACACATATAGTGAAGGTGACAGTCGGCTGGAGCAGAATATGCTATGTGCCTCAGCTGATCCAGAGAAAGCAGAGTAGCAGTCATGATCTCTGACATAAAAGCTAAAGTGGATATAATCAGAAGGAATGTGCAAAGTAACTGTATTATGTAGAATATGTAGAATAATGAAACAATATCAATATTGGACTGGTATGCACCAAGCTTTATAGCATCCAGATTATTTTCTCATTTAATTTTTTTATTTTAATAACACATTTCCATGTAAAGCTTTCCAATGTCATATAATCCATATTCTCTCCCTCCCATCTTCCCTCCCCATTCTTGGAGTTGACAAGCAATTCGATCTGGGTTATACATGTATTATCACACAAAACATGTCTCAATATTATTCATTTTTGTAAATGAATAATCATAATCTTATAGAACCAAAACTCTAAAACATGGACCCAAATAAACAAGTGATAAATCATATGTATTCATTTGCATTTCTACTCCCAATAGTTCTTTCTCTGGAGTTAGATAGCATTCTTTTTCTTAAGTCCTCAGAATTGTCCTGAATCATTGTATTGCTATTAGTAGCAAAGTCTGTCATATTTGATCATTCCCCAGTATTGCAGTTACTGTATATAATGATCTCCAGGTTCTGCTTGTTTTACTCTATATCAGTTCACATAGGTCTTTCTAGCTTTTTCTGAAATTATCCTATTAATTTCTTATAGCACAATAGTATTCCATCACCATCATATCTCACAATTTGTTCAGCCATTCCCCAATTGAGGGACATATCTTTAGTTTCCAATTCTTTGCCACCACAAAAGGTGCAGCTATAAAAAAATTTGTACAAATAGGTCCTTTCCCATTTCTTTTTAATCTCTTGAAAGATGATGTCTAGGTTTTTTCCCTTTTTTTTTTAAATCATGGCTTTCAGAAAGTTCAATAATTCTTAGATTAGCTCCTCTTTGCTTATTTTCCAGGTCAGTTGTTTTTCCAATGAGATTTCACATTTTATTCTATTTTTCCCCAGTTTTGGACTTGGCTTGATTGTTTCTTGATGCTCCATAGATCCATTAGCTTCTACTTGTCCAATTCTAATTTTAAGGCATAATTTTCCTTTGTGAGCTTTTGTATCTCTTTTTTCATTTGGCCAATGCAGCTTTGTAAAGAGTTCTTTTTTTAGTGAATTTTTGTCCTTTTTTCATATGGCAAATTCTGCCTTTTAAGGCATTCTTCTCTTCTGTGCATCTTTGTATATCTTTTTCCATTTGACCAATTCTGTTTTTTACAAGTCCACTTTAGTGGATTTCTGTTTCTTTTTACCAGTTAGCTTATTCTGTTTATTAAGGTATTATTTTCTTCAGTATTTTTTGTACCTCCTTTATCAAACTCTTGACTCTTTTTCATGATTTTTTAATTATTTTGGGGCTTGAAATCAATTTGTATTTTTCTTGGAGGCTTCAGATACAGCATTATTGACAGCTGTAGTCTTCTGAGTTTCTATTTTGGTTTTTCTTGTCACCAAAATATGTTGAGTTTTCTATGATGTGTTTCTTTTTCCTTCCTTTGATTCATTGCTTGTTTTTCAGACTTTTTCTTTTCTTTTAACTTGGAAAAAAAACTGTTAAAGCTGGGCTTTGTTCCTATGGTTGAGGGAGTATTGTTCTAACCTCCAGGTTCTTTGCATAGCTGCAAGTAGAGCTAGCTCTGGGGATCTATAAGTTTTTGGTTCTTCCAATGTGGTATGATCTAAGGAGAAGTATATTTAATATTCTCTCAGATTGTAATTTGGTCTTTAAAACACCACAAACTTTCTTTTCCACCTTAGAATTGAGCTGAGTGTCCTGTGACCCAGAACTGTATATAGATTTGACAAATAGTCCAAGCTTCTCCTATTATAAGTAAAAGGTCCCCCTATAATCTATAAATATGTTAATTTTTTCAGAATAAATATTGATTCATATTTTCATTAACATTTTCTGACATTTTACATTGCATATTCTCTTCTTCCCTTCACCTTCCCTTCCCCAAGATGGTAGGTAATATGCTATAATTTATACATGTATTATTATAAAAATACATATTTCCATGTTTATTATATGAAAGAAGACAAAGGCAGAAATAAAATGAAAAATGATATGATTCAATATGCATTCAGACCTCATCATTTCCTTCTATAGTACTGATAGCTTTTTTTCATTGTGTGTCCCTAAGATTGTCCTGGATACTTGAATTACTGATAATAATTAAGTCATCCACAATTTATCATCATACTTTATTGCTACTACTGTGTACAACATTCTCCTGGTTCTGCTCACTTCACTTTGTATAACTTCATATAAATTTTCCAGGGTTTTTGTTTTGTTTTGTTTTGTTTTGGTGATTGTCTTACTCACCATTTTTTATGTACAACGGTATTACATTACAATCATATACCACCATTTGTTCAGCTATTCCCTAATTGATGAATACCCTTCAGTTTCCAGTTCTTTGCCACCACAAAAAGAGTTACTATAAATATTTCTGGACACACAAGTCCTTTTCCTCTATCTATGATCTCTTTGAGATATAGACCTAGTAGTAGAATTACTTAGTAAAAGGACATGAACAGTTTTATGTCTCTTTGGGCAGGGTTCCAAATTGTTTTGCAGAATCATGTATGAGTTTATAGGTCCAACAACAGTAATTAGTTTCCCAATTTTTCCACATCTATCCTCTCCATTATTTATCATTTTCTTTTCTTTTTTTTTGGTCACATTAGCCAGTCTGATAGGTGTGAGGTAATACCTCAAAGTTGTTTAATTTGCATTTCTCTAACTAATACTTATTTGGAGGAAGCATCTAGGCTCAGTGGTTTAAGCCAAGACTAGGACAGGAGGTCCTGGGTTCAAAATTGGACTCAGAAATTCACTAGCTGTGATCCTTGCCAAGTCACTTAACCCCCATTTTTAACCCTTACTGCTTTTCTGCCTTGGGGCCAAAACACAGTGCTAATCCTAAAACAGAAGTTCAGAATTGTTTGTTTTTTAAATAGTAATTTGGATCATTTTTTCATATGATAAATTATAATTTTAATTTCCTAATCTGAGAATTGCCTGTTCATATCTTTTTATCACTTGTCAATTCATGAATGTTTTGTATTCTTAGAAATTTGACTCAGTTATATATACATACGTTTGAGAAATGAGATCTGAGACACTTGCTATAAATTTTTTCCCAGTTTCTTGTTCCCTTCTATTCTTGGTCTCATTATTTTATTTGTTCAAAATTTTTAAAATTTAATATAATCATAGTTATCTATTTTACATTTCACAATGTTCGCTATGTCTTCTTTGGACATAAATTCTTCCTTTATCTATATATCTCACAGGCAAACTACTCTCTGTTTTTCTAATTTGTTTATGGTTTCACATGTTATTTCTAAATCATGTATCCATTATGACTCACTGGTGTGTCCTGTGACATGTTGGTCTATGTCTTATTTTTTCCATGCTCTTTTTCATTTTTCCCAGCAGTTTTTGTTGAAACAGTGAGTTCTTCTTCCAAGAACTTGGACTTTCAGGGTTTGTCAAACACTAGGTTACTACAGTGATTTACTACTCTTGTATTGAGCTTTAACTAATCCATTGATCTACTACTCTATTTTTTTTAGTTAGCAAGAGATTATTTTGATATTTGCTGCTTTATAATACATTTTGAGATCAAGGGCAACTAAGCTACCTTTCTTCATATTGTATTTTTCATTAATTCCCTTGATAACCGTTTTCTTCTTCCTGGTAAATTTTAATATATTTTTTCTACCTACATGAAATAATTTTGAGTAGTTGGTATAGCACTGAATAGGTAAATTCATTTAGGTAGAATAGCCATTTTGATTATTTTGGCTCAGTCTATCATGAGAAATTCATATTTTTCCAACTGTTTAGACCTAACTCTATTTGTGCAAAAAGTGTTCTGTAGTTGTGATCATGTGGTTCCTGGGTTTATCTTGGCAGGTGGACCCCAAGGGTATTTTATATGGTCTACAATTATTTTAAATGGACTTTCTCATTCTAGCTCTTGCTGTTGGACTCTTATTGGTGATATAGAGAAATACTGATGATTTATGTGGGTTTATTTTATATCCCAAAACTTTACTACAATTGTTAATTATTTTGAGAACTCTTTTTGCTTGATACTCTAAATATACCATCATAGCATCTATGAGGAATAATAGCCTCATATAGTCTCTTACCAGTTGTCTGAGACCATTACCATCTGTGAACTAGAACTCTTGCTATGTATAAGATGAAGTTCCTGTTTTTGAGGAACTCACAGCACAGCAGAGATAATTAGACACATTTTGCCAATACATTTAAGAGAAATTAAAATGTGACAAGTAGATAAGAAGGTCATCAAGTAGAGGAAAATAGGTAGACTTCTTGGAGCAATCAACATCAAAGGCTCAAACTGAGCCTCGAAAGGTGGATGGAATAGACATAAGGGGCCTTATAACCTCCATTTTCTTTCCTGTTTTCCCTCAAACAAAGGGAAAATATCACACCATGGTACTTCAGGCATGTAGTTATTAGCCAAACATAGATATCAACTCATGTTATTTGCACTTTCCTGATAATACTACAGGCACTAGTTTGTATCCTGCTGTTCTCATTGCCTGGAAAGACAAACCCATAGAAACTCCAGAGTCCATTCTCTCAACAGTTTACAAACACCGGAATTACTTCCTGGTATCCTTATTGAGTTTCTCAAATTCCTAGGGAACCACAAAACATCAAGTAACATAATTAGGAGTTGGAGGCAACATGGAGTAGTGGATAGAGACCTGACCTCAGAATCAGGACAACATAGGTTCAAGTTCTGCCTTGATGCTTACTAGCTAGGTCGCTGGGAAACTCTTAACTTTTCAATGCCCAAGACAACTCTCTAAGACAATTAATTAACAGAACAGATGCTGACTTGCATTAGTAGAAATTCTTTTAGGAGCCTATGATATTCCAACTACAAACATCCTGCCAATTTCTTCTTTATCTTTTTTCCCCTACTTTCTGGATACTGACCTCCACTACCCACTATTATTGAAAGGAATCTATAATCCCAGCTCCATTATGACCCATTTCTCCTTCATATCTGCAGTGAGTCAGTACTTGTCTTCAGAATTCCTGGGCCCTGCCATCTGCCCTAAAGCTATTCTATCCAATAGATTCTGCCTACCTCAATGAAAATATGAATTTCTTGAGAGAAGGAACTGTTTTCCTTTTCTATTTGTATCATTAGCATTTAATAGTGTTTGACATATAGAAAGTGTTTATGATATTCTATTTCATTCATGCTGTGAAACTGCCACACATATGAAATCACCTGTCTTGATAAAAAAGGAAATGAGTCAGGAATCTGTAATATCACCATGAGATGGATCAGCATTCTGAACCTGAAAAAAACTATCCACTTTTGCTCACATACATTCATAATCTTTGTTAGCAGAATAATCAGCAGTTCCGATTATGGGGCTAATTTATGTATGCATCTATTAATTATTTCCCTACCAAAATGTATTTTTTCAAAGGTGCACCTAGTAGTTACTTTTGCCTAAATGCTACCTAGTAAATTGTTATGCTGTATGACTATTTTATGCCCCTGCTTGCTTTGCTGCTAATATTGAGAAAGGTCCATTGACAAAGTAGTAGGGGACAAGAACATTTCCAGAAGAGGGAACAGCTTAAGTAAATGTTGAGGCAGTAGAATGCAGGAATTTTAAATCAACATGCCTATCATTTCTTTTCAAAATCCTCCATTCTTCCAAGTCTCCCTAATTCAACAGATGAAGTCACTATCTTCTTTGTCACAGTAGAACCATTTTCTCCTCTTCTCCCTATCCCACTACCTGTACCCAATCAGTTTTCTAATCTTATCAACTCCCTAAAATAGCTTTCAAATCCTCTCCATTCTGACTTTTATCAGAATGCTTCAGTCTCTCATCAGGTTCTCCTCTCATCTCATCGCTCAAGGACTATTTTAAGAGACCAAACATGCTTCCTGTCCTCCAGCTTCTTCCTTCTCTGACTCAAGCGTTAATTTCAAAGACTTATGAGCTAAGGATTAAAAAATTAATAAGATAAAATTTTATTTAAAAATGTAAAAAAAAATCTGATAGCATTAAAATGATAGAAAGCTGGCAATATTTGGCCCTCTGACTATAAATAAAACTATAGTTTGCTAACAACTGCTTTAATCCAACCCTTTATAGAAATAGCTTACAAATTAATCTTTAAAACCTTCACAAGTCTTCCTATTACTGATAGAATAAATAGAAATTCAGCAATTCAGAATTTCCTTACTTCCACAGTTTAACTCCCTAACAAGTTCCCCCATTGCTACTAGGTGAACCATACGCTGTTCTTCCATTTTACTGTGCATTCCCTCTTTTATGAGCATTTGTGCAGGCTACAACACATTCCCTGAGGACACTGACTCTAATGCTCTGCTGTTAGAAATCTTTATTTTCTTTTAAAGCTCAACAAAATAGCTGACTCCTAAATGAAGCTTTCCTTGATCATTATAGCTGAAAGAGATCTCACATTTTCTCTTAGGTAGTTGTCTATATTTCCTCTATTATATTCTTGTTTATGAACTTGTGCCTGGTCTAATTAAATTGCAAGCTCCTCGAAGGTAGGAACTCTATTGTTTTTATTTATCCTCACATTTCTAGCACTTATTACTGTTTTCATGTAGCAGTAATAATAAATATTTATGGAATTAAATTGGGATTTAGATGGTTGCTTATGACCTTTGAGAAAGCATTTCACTGTAGTGCATGACAGAGGCCAGATGGCAAAAGATTGGATTAATAAATGAACAGGTGTGTTAAAGATTTGCCAGCCCAGAATGTAACCTGCTCATTCTTAAGGATCTCACCTAAGCTTCTGCACTCTGGATGAACGGACAACTAGTACTCTTCTTAGGAAAGCTGTTTCACTTTTATCTAAAAAGTGTCAGAAATGAATGTATAGGAAAAACAATTTGCTGTATTGTCCCACAAAGATTAGAAATGCAAAATTTTTCTCTAAATATCCAATTTTATAAATGAGGAAAGTGCCTGTTTTTCTTACAGCTTGTGAACTATGAATGTTTTTTACATTATTAAATCAAGTATTATTATATTCCAAAAGTAAAAACCATTCTTAACTCTCCAGTAATACAGAAACAGCCTAAATTTGGTTGTCAGGTTAAATTTTGTCCAACTTTGACCTAAATTCTGAGGTGATTTGAGACTACCCAACGTAACTGAGCAAAAGTGACATGTTATGACCATGCTAGAGTCCAACTGCTATGATGAACTATATTTCTATTGGAAAATAATTAAAAATCTGGCTTCTTATCAGTCTGAGGATCAAATATAAACTGCTCTGATTATTATTTAAAGCTTTCTTCTTTCCTGACAATTTCCTACCTTTCTAGTCTTCTTAATATTATTTAATCAAAGCATTTATTAAAAGTTTACTGCATTCCAGACACTGAATTCCCTTTCCTGAACTCTAGGTATGGCCTAGCCATGCTAGTATTCTTCTTCTTCTTTGTACATAATGTCCCATCTCTCCCTTAGTCCTAGCTCTCTCTTTTCCCTGAAATGCTATTATTCTTCATCACCATCTCTTGGAATCCCTGCTTTCTTTCAAAATTCTGCTTAGGTGCCAACTATTACAAGAGGCATTTGTTGATCACCCCATGCACACTCCAGCAAAGAGTACTATTTTATCCAAGCTCACTTTTTCCCATTTTACATGTTTCTTAAATATGCACAAACATACTCAGACATTCTTTCTCTGTCTCTCTCTGTCTGGTCTGTCTCCCTCTCTCTCTCTCTCTCTACCTATCCATCCAGCTAGCTAGATGTCTATCTATCTATCTATCTATCTATCTATCTATCTATCTATCTATCTATCTATCTATCTATCTATCCAGCTAGCTAGCTAGTTGTCTATCTATATGAATACTCTTCCCTGTTCCTCCTCTAGAATGTATGCTCTATGAAGGTAGAGACTTACATTTTTTGTCTTTTTAACCCCAGACCTTTACATAGTACCTGATATATAGTAAATATATAATAAAAGTTTGTTAATGGATTGACTGGCTGAAATACCAAGGAAAACTTCCCTCTTTTACACTTTGACAATTTTCCTTTTCCCGACCTATGGCACATTAAGAAAAAAAAAAAACAAACTCCTACAACTCCAAGTCACTGATATGTATCTCTCAGGAATTCATTGAGGGGTACCAGTAAGACTTTTGATATTGGGGGGGGGATGTATTCTGCTGGTAGTGATATGAGACCTGAACCCAGGTATTCCTAATTGTAAATTCCAGCAGTGGGTACATCACAAGTTATCAGAGCATCTCTTTTCTCTCCTTCCCTGTACTCCTAGGGCCTACTTACATGTTTTTCTTTTCATAACATCCACCTATTGTTTCTAACCAGAATTTCTCTTCCCTAACTGACTGAAGAACAGAACACAGGGTCAGGCTGACAGGCCCTTGCAGACCCTAAGGGGAAGCATGGTTGCTAAGCTTCTCTGCCTTTCTCTACTCTTCTGAAAGGCAGACCTGCAGAGCTCTTTCCTGCGGAGCTCGGTCATGGTGCAATTCAGTTCCATCTTTCTGTTTTGTGGCTTGTCTGTGTTCGCAGCTGTTCCTCCTGTCCCTGACTCCGATCTGTTCTTTAGTTCTGCAATATTGCTTACTCTCCCCATGACTGCTCTCATCTTTGCTTCCTGAATTCCTACTCTATGTACTGGCTGTATTTTATAACCTGCCCTATGGATTTTGATCCCTATGATCATTTCTTTGCTACTATTCCTTGAATCACAGTTACCATTCTTCACACAAGAGCTACAGTAATGAGCTTATATTAAAGTAACAAAATGAAATCATTATAAAGCAGTCCCATGAGGACTGAGATTAGTTTACTTACAAAAAATGGGATGTGGTATAATGAATCAGCAAGCACTTACTTGTGTCAGACATTGCCTGGCACAGGAGATAGGAATACCATGTAACTATTCCTACTCTCAAAGAGCCTATATTATATCAGAAGAACCAATGGATACATTAAATATAGAATAATGGGTAAGAACTGTAACCTATATATGAATACAGGATTACTCAGAAAAAGGAAATTCCTTTTACCAATACATGTGGTCACCTTCTCTGCAGTTTAGAATCATAGACAAGTGTCTAGAGCAGTGATTTCAAATTCAAATAGAAATATAGACCACTAAATTGTATGTATGTATGTATATGTGTGTGAGAGAGACAGAGACAGAGATAGACAGACAGAGGGAGTGAGATAGACAGGCAGCTAGGTGATGCAGTGGATAGATGACCTGGCCTAGAGTCAAGAACACTTAGGTTTAAATCTGGCCTCAGACACTTAATAGCTATATGACCCCTAGACAAGTCATGTAACCCTGTTTACCCAAGTTTCTATATCTGTCAAACAAGTTAGAGAAATAAATGGCAAACCACTCCATTATCTTTGTCAATTCAACCTCAAATCAGATCATAAATAGTCAGAAATGGCTGAACAACAACAAAACTATATATAAAGATCCCTCTGGGTCCCATATTGTGTTAGAAAACCACATTGACATATTGTTCTATTAGACCTTTATTTATTTTGTTAACTATTCTCCAATTAAATTTTAATCTTTTCCCATCCTTACTCAGGACAGTTCTAGGCACATAATGTGAGCCAGGAACTATGTTTGATGTTGCTAGTTTGGAGCATCTTCTTCCATCTCTAATGCTGCCTTGTACTACAGACTAGTCTCCATGGAATTTTCTCTATTATGCCATGGAAATCTCCACCCTGGAAATTCATTCTACCCTTAGACTACTTCTCCTATTAGAAGCACTCTTTACTTTTGATGCCTCACTTTCTGATTGGCCAATTCCTCTCAGAATCTCCAATTTAAGAAGGCGGCCCAGGACAAAGTCGTCTTCACCCCTTCCTAGGTTTCAATTCTAACTCATATCCACAGATTTTACCTTTTTTGCAGCTGTGCTTTTTTAAAAGGTCCCTTTTTATGAATTGCCTTCTCTTCATTAAGAATGTTAACTCCTGGAATACTACTGTGCCATATGAAATGATGAACAGATTGATTAAAAATAAACCTGCAAAAAACTATGTAAGATAATAAGCAGTGAAATGAGTAGAGTCAGGAGAACATTATACACAGACATCGAACTAATACTGGAAGAATAAACTGAGAATGTTATCTACAGAAAATGAACAAAAAAATAAAACATGAAAGACTTTATTTATATGAACATGTTGGCCTCCCTGATGATATCCTATGTGATAAGGGAGAGATGGGAAGGTATGTGGACACTTGTGGATGGGATCTGTTTTATAAATTAAAAAATAAGTTAAACATATAGATTTGTGATTTCATTTGTGTAATATATTCTTTTTCTTAATATATGGAAATGCTTGTTTTGTTTGGAATCGTACACATTTTAAATAATAATAATAAAAGAATATAAGCTCCTTGAGGGCAGACAACATCCCTCTTTCAACTTCTATTGGTATTTCTCACAGTGCCTGGCACAGAGTAAATACTTAATTAATGCTTGTTGACTGATTGACTGACAGAGAGATTAAGTGATGCCTAATAAGGAGCATATGTCAGAATCAGAACTTGAACCTAAGTTTTTCTGGCTGAAAGAGCAACTCTCTCCATAGTGATGCTACCTGCCTCATAGAATAAATTATTTTATTTTTTAAAACTCTTATTTTCTGTCTTAGTAGCTACTTTAACAAAAGGGAAAGGGCTAGGCAAACAGGATTAAGTGATTTGACAGAAGTCACATGGCTAGAAAGTGTTTGAGGAAAGATTTGAACCTAGATCCTCCCTTCTTCAGGTCTGGCACTCTATCCACTTTATACATAGCTTCCCATAGAATAAATTTATAATAAATGATATAGTGGAAATAGTACTCATTTTGGAGTCAGAGAATTTGGATTCACATCTTAAATTTTTTACTTTAAGAGAGGAAAACAGTACCTTGTTGAATTGCCTGGCTATAACTCTGGTCAGTAGGATAAATGAATATAAATACAACCAGACTAGGATTTTTAAACTAAGAAAAAGAGAGGCATTGAGTTCCTTCCAGTCATAAGTTAGACAGAGAGTAAGCTCAGGAGGAATGTAAAACAATAGTGGAAGTAGAGTCATTTTATTTTATCTTTTTCTGAGTCTTGATGTCTTCATCTGTAAAATGAACATATTAGACTAGATCTTTGAAGTTACTTCTGTAAGGGTGAAAAAGGGGTTTTATGGGTTTAATATATTACAGATGATTGCCAGAAGATTGAACTATTATCAGCCCTCAATTAAGAATAATCTCAACTCAAAATTGACTTTAATGGAAATTTATTTACATAAGAAGAGAGAGGAAGTAAGGAAATAAGAATCTATGCCACTAATTAGTCCAGGTAGATTTTAACTCTCAGTCAAGGGTTAAAGGGCCTGAGGCTTGGAGGTGAATAGAGCAAACTTCATTCACAGAGTCTATAAAAAGAAGTTTCTTAATAGAAGTTCTGGAAGATTCAGTCTTTAAACTCACCACGTGGAACAGTCTTGGTCATGAACCAGCAACGTTCCCTCAGGTCCCCTTCACCAAACCAGAAGCAGTTTCACTCACTCAACTCCCTCTTTTTAAAGGGGTCACGTATGCATCACTTCCAGGTCCTTCCCCTAGCCTATATGTGCAATCACAATAGAAGCTTTCTTATAGAAAGCCTAGGGGGCAGTCAGTTGATTCTGATTCGTTACTCACTCCAGCACATGTGGGTTAGGAACTCCCAGAATTGGAAGGTGCTATCACCTTTGGTGATTAAATCTAAAGATGGTCAGTGTAGACTTAATCTAATTATCACACGTCTGATTCTAAATGTATGATCCTATGAACATAAGACTTTATGAAGAAGATGGCCTTTGAGCTACATGTTGAAGAATGAGAGAGATTCTATGAGACAATGATGAGCAAGGCAAACTTTACAGGCTCAGAGGATAGACAAAACAAAGGCAAAAGGGAATGAACCATCACTAATGAGGAATAGATAGAAGGTGAGTATAGTTGAATTGTACAGTGTGGAAAAGGGAAATTTTCCTTTATTCCTGCAGGATGAAGAGGTTGGGTGAAAATAATGAACAAAAAATATCTGAGACCAACTTTGTACTTTAAATTTAAGCCTCCATTACTCTTTCTTTGCAATAAGTCATAGGTATAATTAATGTTGATCTTTAAAAATAGTCTTATACAATTGAATATTAGCCTCATTTTATGAAATCAATATTTTGCTATTTTCCATTCATTTTATTAAATGTAGTTGATGCTGAAATGTATTGGTTGGCACAGAAGTCAGTCTATATGTATGTTTATGTTTTTCATTTCCTGATTCTTCCATGAATGTTTTTAATAGTTCCGTTAAAATGATATCATTGATTACTCTCTTCAGCAAAGTCATTTATTACATCCCTGAGATGTGTTAATGAATGCTTTATAGGACAAAATAAATTTAAATGACCCCTAACTGGAGTGGTTTGCTATTTCCTTTTCCAGTGAATTAGACAAAGTGAGGTTAAGTGACTTCCCTAGGTTCACACAGTTAGTGAGTCTCTGAGGTTGGATTTCCCAATTCCAGGACCAATGCTCTATCCACTGAGCTATCTAACTGCCTCTTAATCACTTCACTACTTACCACTAATTGCAAATACATCCAATGTTTGGATACTTTTGCTATTTTTACCTTCATCCCTGAGAGGATTTATTTAGAGGTTCAATTCTATTCTTTAACCTTTGTACACATTCCTTTGAACTTAGGATCTCCAAGGAATGCCCCCTCCAACAGCCTGGTAAAGGAGAGATAATGAAGCTCATCTTCCTTAGTAAATAAGGATTGATTTAGAATAGAAGTTATTGCTAATGGAATGACATTAAATACATGACTGTCTACCATCACCCAAGGAGGTGGAAAGGAGTTGAGAGTTTGGATGAACAATCTCCCCATTGGCTATTTGCCAATTATAGAGGTCTTGGTATGTCCAATGTAGTGGCTGAATAATGAACTCTATTGTTTTTTGAATTATTTAAAAATTTAATAACAAATTTCCACATGAGTTTTCTGAAGTTATATTATCTAAATTTTCTCCCACCCTTGCTCCCTTCCCTCTCCTGGAATTGGCAAGCAATTCAATCTAGATTATGCATGTATTGATCACAAAAAATGTTTCCATTTTATTCATTTTTATAAGTGAATAATCTTATAAAATAAAACCACAAAACTTGTATCCAAATAAACAAGTGATAAATCATATGCTTCCATCCATATTCTAACTACAATATTCATTTCTCTGGAGGTAGATAGCATTCTTTTTCATAAATCCTTCAGAATTGTTCTGGATCATTGTATTGTTGTTAATAGCAAAGTGTATCACTTTTGATTGTTCCCCAAAAGTGCTGTTACTGTCCTCAATATTTTCTAGTTTCTGCTTATTTCATCTTGCATCAATTCACTAGAGTCTTTCCAGCTCTTTCTGAAATCATCCTGTTCATCATTCCTTTCAGCACAATAATATTCCATAACTATCATATGCCACAATTTGCTTAGCCATTCCCCAGTTGAGGGATATCTCTCTAGTTTCCAATTCTTTGCCACCACAAACAGAGGACCTATAACTATTTCTATATGAACAGATCCTTTCTTATTTTTAAAAATTTCTTTGGGATACAGACCTTGTAGTGGCATTCATTTATAGACATTTGCCATAATTCCAAATTTCCCTCCAGGATTGTTGGATCAGTTCACAACTCCACCAGCAATGTATTGGTGTCCCAATTTTGTCCTATACCTCTGACATTAATAACTTTACTGTCATATTGGCCATCTGATAGGTATGAAGGGCTACCTTAGAGTTGTTTTAATTTGCATTTTTCTAATCGAGGGATTTGGAATTTTTTGATTATTGATAACTTTGATATAATTATCTGAAAACTGCCTATTCATATCCTTTGACCTCTTATCAATTGGGAAATGATTTAGATTCTTATAAATTTGACTGGGTTCTTTATATATCTGAGAAATGGGACCTTCATCAAAGAAATTAGTTGTAAAATATTTCCCGAATCTGTTGTTTCCCTTCTAATCTTGATTACATTGGTTTTGTATGTACAAAACCTTTTAAATTTAATATCATCAAAATTATTTATTTTACATCTTGTAATGTTCTCTATCTCTTGCTTTGTCATAAATTATTTTGTTCTCCATAGATCTCACAGGTAAACTATTCTATGCTCCTATAATTTACTCATAATATCATTCTTTAGGTTTAGATCAGATATCCATTTTGACATTTTCTTTGTTTAGGGTGTGAGATATTGATCTAAACCTAATTTTTGTCATACTGTTTTCCAATTTCCCCAACAGTTTTTGTCAAATAGTGAGTTCTTATCCCAAAAGCTATGATCTTCTTGTATATCAATTGCTAGATTGTTGAAGTCATTTGTCCCAACCTACTCCATTGATCAACACTTCTATTTCTTAGCCAATTCCAGATTTTTTGATGATTACTGCTTTATAGTACAGTTTAAGATCTGGTACTGCTAGAATATCATCCTTCACATTTTTTTCCCTTAGTTCCCTTGATATTCTTGATCTTTTATTCTTTCAGATGAATTTTGTTATTTTTTCCTATAAAATAGTTTTTGGTAATTTGATTGATTTGACATTGAATAAGTAAGTTAATTTAGGTAGGATTGTAATTTTATTATATTAACTCAGCCTACCATTAATATTTTTTCAATTCTTTGGAACTAACTCTCTTTGTGTGAAAAGTATTTTGTAATTGTGTTCATATAATTCCCGCATTTGTCATGGCAAAATAGATTTCCAGATAGTTTATATTTTCTTGTGTGATTTTTATGGAGTTTCTATTTTTAACTCTTGCTACTGAGCTTTGTTGGAAAAATATAGAAATGTTGATCATTTGTGAGGGTTTATTTTGTATCCTGCAACTTTGTTAAAGTTATTATTTCAATTACTTTATTAGTTGATTTCTAGGGTTCTCTAAGTATATCATCATATTGATAAAGAGTGATAGTTTAGTTTCCTTATTACCTACTTTAATTCTTTCAATTTATTTTTCTTCTCTAATTTCTAAAGCTTGCATTTCAAGTATAATATTAAATGATAATGGTGATAATGGGTATCCTTGCTTCACTCCCAATCTTACTGAGAATGTATCTAATTTATTCCTATTGCAGATGATAAATGCTGATAGTTTTAATTTAATATGACTTATTGTTTTGAGGAAAGGCCCTTTTATTCCTATACTTTCTGGTGTTTTCAATAGGAATGGGTATTATATTTTTTCAAAGGCTTTTTCTGCATCTATTGAGATAATCACATGATTTCTGTTATTTTCATTACTTCTATGGTCAATTATACTGATGGTTATCCTAATGTTAAAACTAGCCTTATATTTCCCACCTGGTCATAGTGAATAATCCTTGTGATATATATATATATATATATATATATATATATATATATATATATATATATATATATATATATATAAACCCTTATCTTCTGTCTTAGAATCAATACTGTGGAAGAGTGGTAAGGGCTAGGCAATGGGGGTCAAGTG
>NC_058133.1:291986425-292051665 GCF_016433145.1 Gracilinanus agilis | reverse complement strand
TCTCTCTCTCTCTCTCTCTCTCTCTATATATATATATATATATATATATATACATATACATATATACATACATACATATGCATGTATGTGCTATCTATAAAATAAACATTGATTAATTACCTACTATATGGCATGACCAATGGTAAGTGGTGTGTATACAAAAAGAGACAAAAGAGTTCCCTACTCTCAAGGATCTTACAATCGAATGGGGGAGACAACACAAAAATATATATATATAAAGCAAGCAATAAAGAGAATAAATTAGATATAATTAATAAAGGAAAGGCACTGGACTTAAAGACAAATATTACTTCATTTGATACTCACAATAACTGTGAGGTAGGTGTCATTTTTATTCAAATTTTACACTTGGAGAAACTGAAGAAAACAAAGGTAAAATGACTTGCCAATGATCATATGACTAGTAAGTGTCAGGTGTCGTATTTTAACTTGTGTCTTTCTGAATCTACGTCCAGTATTATATCTATTGAGTTGTCAGTTGCATGTATACAGAGTGTTCGGGGAAGATTAGCATCTCTGGTGTGAGGGTTTACTGAGCTCTTTTCAAAGCTGCTTTTCCCCCCTTTGTTGTCCATATGCTACCCAGCTCTCATTTGTGGTTCCAAGAAGTTGTAGCATGTATAGTGACCTAATTCTTGCAAACTGGCTCAGTAGATGGGCAAATTAGATCAAGTGTAAGGAATAGCCAAAAGGGGTGGCTAAGAACAATGGATGCCAACTATCATCGAAGGTAGTGAAAATGGGGGCTTTAGAATACTTAGAGCTTGGTTAGATGTCAAAGAAGTCAAGATCATTCACTTCTTCCAAAACTTATATATTTTTACTTTGGCTCTGTCAGAGATCATTATAGCCACCCCTGCCTTCTTTTTCTCATTTGAAGCCCCAAAGATTTTGCTCCATCCTCTCATTTTCACTCTATGTATGTCTGTCTGTCTCATGTGTGTTTCTTGTAGACAACATATGGTAGGATTTTGGTTTCTAATCCACTCTGCTTTTTGCTTCCATTTTATGGGTGAGTTCATCCCATTCATATTCAGAGTTATGATTATCAACTGTGTATTCACATACATTTTGATTCTCTCTCCTAGTCCTGTCCTTTCTTCTTTCACTGTTTCCTTCTATACCAGTGTTTTGTTTTTAATCAGTTCCTATAATCCCCTCCCTTGTTGTACTTCACTTTCTCCCTCCTCCCTTCTTATTCCCCTCTTATTGTTCTTTAAAGCTCCCTTCCAAGCCCTCTCCCTCCCTAGTATTGCTTCCCTCCCCACCAGTCTTTTTGTTACCCTCTACTTCTCTACAGGGCGTGAATCAATTCTCTGTCTCAATGGATCTGATTGTTATTCACTTGTTAAGTTGATTTCAATGCACTTAAGTATTGACTATTTCCTCTTTCTAACTTCTTTACCCTTACTTTGAATTGTTATTTTTCCCTGATAGTCCCACGTACTTCTTTATGGAATATAAATGTATTCCTTTTTGTTTGTTTTCCTGTTTTTCTTATTATTACCTTCTTCCCCACCCTAGTTTTGTATACATTTATACACACACACACACACACACACACACACACACACACACACACACACACATATATATTGCTTGACATTTCATCCTATACAGTTTGTTCCTGTTCCCTCTATGTAAACTTCTTCTAGTTACTCTGTTGGTAATAATAATTTTTAAACCCTTAATTTCGGTGTATTGTCTCATAGGTGGAAGAGTGGTAAGAGTGGGCAATGGGGGTCAAGTTACTTGCCCAGGGTCACACAGCTGGGAAGTGGCTGAGACCAGATTTGAACCTAGGACCTCCTGTCTCTAGGCCTGACTCTCACTCCACTGAGCTACCCAGCTGCCCCTTGGTAAAAATAATTTTTAATATTTGCCAATATCTTCTTTTCTTCTTGGGATAGAAATCGATCAAACGTGTTGGGTCCCTTAAAGAAAGTAATTTTTTTCTCCTCCCCCTATTCTCTATGTTAATTCTCTTGAGTTCTGGGTTTGGGCAGCAAACTCTCTGTTTCAGTCCAGTTTTTTCTTGATGAATGTTTGGAAGTCTTTGATTTTATTGAATGATCATACTTTCCCCTGCAATAATATAGTTAGTTTTGCTGGATAGTTGATTCTTGATTGAAGACCCAGTTCTCTTACTTTCCAGAATATTGTGTTCCATGCCTTCTGGTACTTCAATTTAGATGCAGCCAGATCCTGTGTTATCCTAACTGAGGTTCCCTGATATCTGAATGACTTCTTTTTAGTAGCTTGTAATATTTTTTCCTTGGTCTGGTAGTTTTTGAATTTGGCTATGATATTCCTGGAAGTTGTCAGTTGTGGATTAAATGTAGGAGGTGATCTGTGGATTCTCTCAATTTCTACTTTTCCCTCTTATTTGAGAACTTCAGGGCAATTTTCTCTGATAATTTCTTGTAAGATGCTATCTAAACATTTTCTTTTTTCATGATGTTCTGGTAAACCAATAAATCTTAAGTTGTCTCTTCTAGATCTGTTCTCCAGATCTCTGGTTGAATCAATGAGGTGTTTCATATCCTCCTTAAATTTTTCATTTTTTAAATTTTGTTTAATATATTCTTGCTGCCTTGTGAAGTCATTTGCTTCTAGTTGTTGAGTTCTGTTTTTTAAAGACTGAATTTCATCCCTGGCTTTTTGGTAATCTTTCTCCTTCTGGTCTGATTTTCTTTGTAGATCATCTTTTGCCTTCTTTGTTTCATTTTCAAGCAGGACAATTCTGGCTTTTAAGACTTTATTTTCTTGTTTTAGTTCATTTATTTCCTTTTTCAATTGTCTTCAGCCTCTCTTGCCTCTCTTGATTGCTTTTTGAGTTCCTGAAGTTCTTGAGTTAATTGAATTTTAAGTTCTTGAGTTAATTGAATTTTGAGATCTTCCAAAGGTCTGTGTCCAGTTTGCTGGAACTACTTCCTCTTCTTCTATTTCATTTGCTCTCTTTTCACTTCCTTGAAAGAAGCTGTCAATTGTTATTTCTTTTCTCTTTTTCTGTTGCTTACTCATATTTTTCCTTCCTTGTTCTGCTAGTTTGAGCAGATATATTTAATGATCTTTGATGAAAGATCTTCCCCCAGCTGGCAATGGAGGTGTTTTAGCTGAACTGAGCTGTCCAGCAGTGGGGTCCTCCTGCGCTCGCCACTGTGTTTGATCTGGATTTATTTCCTCTTGAAGCCCTTCATTCTCTATATTGGTATGAGGAAGCCAAGCTGTCTGTGGTCTGGGTTTTGGCTCTCTGTAAGCCACCATCTTCAGGGTGTTTTTGCTGTTTCTCTGGTTTTCTCCTCCAGTCACCTCTCCAGTGCCTATGTTTAACTCCCCGATTCTGGTGCCAGCAAGGCCTTCTCTTTGGGCAGGTGTGTCCATCCGCCCTGAGATTTCTGGGGGTCTTGAGACTCAGCACAGCACGTGGGGGAGGCATCCTTGGATTCCCCTTATTTGCCCTCAGACCCAACAGTTCAAGAATTGAAGCCTTTTTCTTGGCGTACCTCTTTAGTTGTGCTGCAGTAGGGTTCCCCCCATTATTAGATTTGGTCCTCTCTTCTCGAAGCACATTGTTTTCTATCTCAGTGTGTAAGGGTGCAGAGGTTTTAAGATTCACTCTGCCTAAGCCACCATCTTCCCGGAAAAAATCGAGAATAATTGATCTTGTGAAATTACAATATTCAAATTTCTACTACTTGAAATTATAATTTTAGGTAAATATTCAATGTGAATTTGAAAAATACAACCACTACATTGTATTCTTGCTTTCCATTTTAGAATTTTTCTATGATGCTGCCCTGACACATATCTTTAAAATCTTGGCCAACTTTAAATCCTTCCAATCTATATTAGGATTTAAAATTCTTAACTTCTAAGCAAACATATAAGAAACATTCCTTTTTGTTTTTTAATTACACAATAAATGTTACTAGTAGATATGTTTATTCTTTTATGTAAAAACCTCCCACATTGTCACATGGGGAGAATTTGATTGCTATTTAGATTTTTGTTTCCAATATCTGTTCAATTAATTTAATACTTCACATTGGATTGCTTAAATATTATGAAGTTTGGCCTGGTTTACCTTTAATCTTTATTAATAGCCATAATGAAAATATTAACATTTTGTTGGTTTTCCTAAAAATTTGTCAGTATCCTTCTACATTTTCATATTATCTTTCTATTGTTAGATAAAATGGCCTATTTCTTTGTCCTGAAAGCAATAAATAAATGCTTATAATGTGATGAATTTACTCATGTTGTTATTATATATGCTTTGCAACAGAGCCCATAAACCAAACCTTTCCTTTCTTCCTTCCTGCCTTCCTTCCTTCCTTCCCTGTAATTAATGATCTATCCTACCACTTTGCTTGGAGACAAGGCCGCCCTTCCTCTGCTCTTCTTTCCTAAGACAGAACAGCCAAATTTTCTAAATGAATCAAAATACAGAGTTACTGATATCAATGAATCAACAAGTAATTACTGAGCAACCTTAATGGGTAAATCAATATAATGAGGCTTGGGGAGGTGCAGTGAGAAGGATGAAATATAGTTTCTGCTTTTGAAATATTTATAATTTAGGTGAGGAGATAAAGCTAAATAAATGAATGAATTAAAATAAACTTTCTCCATGAAACCTTTCATTATTGGCCCAGACGGAAATGATTCTCCTGTCTCTTTTCTGACTTCAAGTGCCTTTAATTTCTTTCATTACATATACTTCTAGAGTCTGTCTATTAAAATGAATAGAATGCTTTGGAGTCAGAAAGTCCTATGTTCAAGAACCTGACATATACTGCCTCCTTGACCGTAGGGAAAATTATTTAACCTATTGGCTCCCCAAGGTAACTTCCTCTATGATAATTTGGAAGAGTACCAATCTGACTTGGTAGAAACAATTTTCTTATTGGGAGTTCTATGTTCCAGTTGTATCACAGTTGTGTTCTCTTCCAAGAAAATGCCCTTTCCATATTTCAATTTCCATTATATTTATCTCCGCATGTCTTATTATCCCCTCATACATTGTAAGTTCTTCTTTTCAATACAAACAATTTACTGGTATTGTTGTATAGCAGCAAGACCTGAGACTCCACCATTTCCAACAAACTAAAGATGAACACCACTTAGAAAGCAATGGAAAAGTGACTGATGGGAGAGATCACAACTCCATTTGAGTATTTATTATGTGCTCAGCACCAAGCTAAATTGTAAGGATACAAAGAAGAGCAAAAAAAAATCTTTGAGATTATGTTCCAGTGGTTTGATATTTTGTAAATAATGATTTACATATAAGATATATAAAAAGAAGAACAAAGGTAAACCCTAAAGGGAAGTCTCTACTAGCTGAGAGACCTTCCTTCAAGAAGCCAAGGAAACTAAGAGGCATAAGGGAAAGGGATGACAAGTGAGAAGATATTGGTCATCTAAATTTTAAGGGCAGAAACAGGTTGCTTCAAACTAGATATGGAGGGATCAGAGCCAAGAAAAGAGACAACAGGAGGAGGAAGAGACATGACTTGAGTGAAGGAGCTTATCACATGAAAAAGCAGGACTCTGAAAAAGAGGCCTTTTTTTGTTGTTGTTGTTTGCCACATCTTCATTTCACAGATGAAATGAAGAAACATTGAAGCAGAGGTAAAGGAAAATCTGAAGGTTCAAAATTCACTCTTTTCAATGCCATAGTAAATAAGAACACTTATGGAGAATGACATAGGTGGAGGAAGAAGGACAAGGATTAGAATAAAGGCAGAAGATCTACTAGATTCAGTTTGGAAAATGATTTAAGGAATCAGGAAATGATGAAATGACAAGAATCAACAAATAACAGCAAGTAACTGACTCCAGTTAATTTAGACATTCTTTTTTCTCCCAATTCAGGAGTTATCAGTAGTCCAGCCATAGAAAGGGTAAAAAAGCATAAGTGATAAGCTCCTTCACTCAAGTCATGTCTCTTCCTTCAGAAATGACAAAGAAGATATGGGGTTGGATAAGTGATTTCATTGGTTTAGGGAAACTCCCAAGTGAGTAAACTCCCTATATGAGTATAGGTGAGCACTTTCTTTAAATGCCAGCCATCCTAAACAACTGCTACTCATATGACAGGCAAACCCAGCCTAGCTGATGAAGCAAAATACACTGAGGAAGAGATTGGAGGTAGCATGCGCCAGGAAAATCAGACTATTACCACCACCTTCACCACCATCTTACTTAAGATCTTGATGGAGATAGTCTAGGACCCTGAACCACAAAGCACTGGGAATAGTAATGCTTCCAGTCCACTGCACTTAGCCATTATCTTGGGAAGCAAGCCCTCTGGAGATATAACCTGGCAATTGTTCCTGCAGATTCTATAGCCACAGCTACTAAAGATTCAGAAAAGAAAGTTCTTGACACTAAAATTCCTGTCATTGTTAAATGGTTCAAGAGCAGAAATTCATATCACTTTGTTCATGACAATGACATTGATGGTTTTACATGATTGCCCATGTAAAATCTATATCATATAACTTACTGTCTCAGAGACAGAAAAGGCAGGGAGAGAATTTGGAACTCAAAATAAAAAAATGCTTTTATGTGTAATTGGAGGAAAATAAAATATAAACAGAAAAAAAGAAAATGACATTGAAGAAGAATTAATAACTGCTTTATTACTGTTTTTATTTATTACTTGATATTTTTATTACCTAAACACCATCTGACTTGCTGCTAAAAACTTCCATATGTGTTATTTCTCCCAATAAAATATCAGTTTCTTGAAAGCACAGCATAGCTTGCTGAAATTCACTCTTTGCACTTCAGCTCTTAATACAGTATTTCGCACATAGTATGTGCTTAATAAATGCTTCCTATATAAACTCATTAATTCATTCTCTGAAGCTTATACTTAGGTTTGACTATAGTAATGATAAATTAATTGACTTCTCCAGGGTCATGCAACCAGTACGTTTCAGAGAAGAAACGTGAACCCTGCTCAAACATAAGAGCTCCATTTACTGTATACCACACTGCCTTGCTAGAGACTGGAAATATTAGCAAAAGAAGTAGAGAGTCAAGCATACCTAGAAATTAAACCTACCCCAGAAGGAAGACTAAGCTTTGTTTCTGCCAGGCACATTATGAATAATATTAAGTTGTCCCTTCTAATGCTTTTGACTTCATTAGCAAGGGAAATTAAGTTGACTTTAAGATTATTTTTCAGCACTGACTTCCAAAAGAGAGAAAATTCAGAGTTAGCAAACCTCATGCAAGGGGAGCTATCACAGCATCTCCAGGTTTGTTAGATATTCATTATGTTTTCATTCAAATGCTAGGGAGCATGAAATGTCTCATTAGAGATTTAATCTGAGGAGGACTAAACCCGTCAAACAAGGTACCAGTGTATTATACAGAGTCCACAAAAAAATATGCCCAAAGAGTTTCATAAGGCAAATAATGGAGGCTGGATGACCAGTACTGCTTTTATGGAACAGAATGGACTGCTCTGGGAAGATTTGGGTGCCTCATTATTAGATGTCTTCAAAGTTTGATTACTCACTGGAATTATTATGAAGTAGATTGAGGTTCATATGTGAGAAGAGAAAGCAAATAAAATCCCTTCTAATTCTCTATTCTCTGGAATTCATCATATCTCACAACACGCTTTCATTATCCACCCTTTATGGCCATCTTCTCCCACTGGAGAATTACTCCTAGAACTTCCACTTTGAGGGAGGCTCCCAAAGAGTCATCTTTTATTCTCTGAACTTAGAATAGGATAAGGGTTTTTAATATCTAGTAAGGGCATTTATAAATTATACAGTTAAATTGGATTATAAAGATTTGTACAAGAAGCTTAAAGTTGTGGCATGCTTTCATAGAACACTAGACTTGCAGTGTTAATTCACTTTAGAGTTGAAGAAAGAATTAGAATATTGATATTTCTTAATTAATTTAGAATATTTTTTCCATGGTTACATGATTCAGATTCTTTCTCTCCTCTTTTCTCTGCCCACCTCCCTGAACTGATGAGCAATTCCACTGGGTTATACATGTGTCATTGTTCAAAATCTATTTTAATATTAATTTTTGCAATAGAGTGATCATTTGAAGTCAAAATCCTCAATCATATACCCATCTGGCCATGTGATCAATCATATGTTTTTCTTCTGAGTTTCTACTCCCACAGTTTTTTCTCTGGATTTGGATAGCATAGCTTTAGTACTTCTGATATTTAGACTTGCATCTGATTTCCTTATATTATCATTATGTACATAAATGTGTCTTCATTGTTCTAGAATCATAATTTGTCTTGTTCAAGAATCCATGGAAATTATGCACCAGAATTGGAAAAATAACCAGTATAGAGAGAGTAGTCAGATCTAACCTAGTTTCTACCTATCTGAATTGTACATATAAAGCTCACATTCAATTTCTTGTTCATAGAAAAAGGTCTTTGCAGTAATAATCAGATATGTAATAGCATCACTATCCCCTCAGTCACCTAGCCTTGAAACATGTTTGACTATTCTCTCTCCCTTATGCCCAGCATCCAACTGGTTGCCATATTTTATTGATTTCATCTCCCAAATAACTTGTATCCCTCATTTCCCATCAGTTACTATTGAAATTCAGAGCCTCATCACTACCTCATACGTGCAGTTGTAAGACCCTCCTTCTAAGTGATTTTCTGTCCTTCGAACCAACTTCTGCTATTCTATGCTTCCTGGATGAAGCAAGAAATAATATCTAATACACTTTAATATCTGTAAAACATAGAATGATCATCTTGAGAGAGATTTCTGCTAACATAGATACCTCCAAATGAACTTTTGTTATTTTTGTTGTGCAGTCATGTTTAACTCTTCATCCCCATTTAGGGTTTTGTTTGCAAAGGTACTGGAGAGTATTATTTCATTCTTTAGTCCTTTTTACAGATGAGGAAACTGAGGTAAATAGTGTTAAGTAACTTGCCTCAAGGCCAAATAACTAGTAAATGTTTCAGGCGAGATTTGAACTTAGTAAGATGGGTCTTCCTTACTCCATATACGGCATTCTAACCACTGCATCACATAGCTGCCTCCATCCAAACTGAAGACAAGTATTAGTAAAATAGGACCTTTTGGGATTGGTCCTAATTACAAGCTCAGGTTTTGGATGTGGCTTCCTTATTTCCCATCTCATTGGTCTTGAACTGAAATTGTCAAGCATGTTCCTGCCTGCCTTGTTTTTCCCCTTAATTCCTTAACTTCCTTAACTGACTTAATTTCTCTCTGTTCCAGTCTCTCTCTCAAATAGTTATCCCCCAAATATTCCTAGTGTACCTCTAGAAATTATATTGCTTCTATCCCTGAGTTGCATATATTACAGAAGATTTATAGTCAGTAGCTCATGTTTAGAAAATTGTTTCTGATCCTATATGTAGGTCCTTGTCAAATCGTGTTAACTTCTTAGTTTGCTCACATGTCAAATGAGAGGGATCTAGACGATTGCCTCTGATGTCTTATAATTATAAATCTGTTATTCTATAATCCTTGAAAATCTTGTATAAATTCCTTATCATGAAATTGCTTAAACTTGTTCTCACTTGTCTTTTCTCATGTTATTCTATTTCATGAATTCTACTTTCCAAACTCTGGATTCTCTCCCCATTCTATCCTTCAGCTGATTTCTTCTATCACAGCTCTCATACTGTAAATGAACTTCCTCCTCACACTCTCTCTGAAACACTTACTGTAGATTTTTTAAAAATAATTTCTTGACAATGTGTGTTCTTTGAGAGCAGAGATTATTATTCTAGTTTTGTCTTTACTTATCAGGACCTAAAAAAGTTCTTTGGACATAAAAGGAGTTTAATTAAATGTATATTAAATTGTATTGATGATATTCTCCATAGAGTTTTAACTCAGCCTCCTCTCTGAAAATATCTTATCCTCCTTCAAACTTCTCATGCTGTTTTGTTTAGATGTCTATTTTGAACATGTAATTTTGACTTATTTATTATGTAATGTTTCCACACTCCCTCATTTGACTGTAAATTCCTAATGTGTCAAGTCTATCTTATTTCATCTTTATCTCTCTGGCAACTAGCACAACACCCTACTATACTTAATAATGTTCATTGCATTGAGTTGAATGAATACTTCATTCTTATGAACATATCAAATGCAAAGTAAATTTAATTGTTTAACTAAAATTTCATATACCTAGAATAGAGAGGTAGGGATCATGACTTTGGAATATACTATATGTTCTTTGATGTGGTTGGTACGTCTGTTGATTTTGTTTAAATGTATTTCTTTGGGGGCAGCTGAGTAGCTCAGTGGATTGAGAGCCAGGCCTAGAGATGGGAGGTCCTAGGTTCAAAACCCGGTCTTAGACACTTCCCAGCTTTATAACCCTAGACAAGTCACTTAACTCCTATTGTCTAGCCCTTACCACTCTTCTGCCTTGGAACCAATACACATTATTGATTCCAAGATGGAAGGTAAGGGTTTATAAAAAATAATAAAAATATTAAAAATTAATATATTTCTTTACTTACAAGGGAGGGTTTTTAGATGGGGAAGAAGGAAGATTTAAGAAGATATTACTGTGGTATAAAAAAATGAAAGTCATCAAAAACCTTGTAAACACCAAACACCACCAGTTGATTCAGGAGAATGAAATTCCAGTTCTTCAGTTTACTTGTTGACATAAAAAATAAATAAAAAACATAAAATAAAGTCTTGTTTTATTGCTTTGATATTCCTTGATTCATTATAAAGGATTTATAAAAAGACAAACAAGAATAGTGTTAAAGAGTTACTACATCAGTTCAGTAAAAGAAGTCTCCAGCTTGCTAACATCAGATATCCACAGAATCATCTTCTATACCAATCCAGCAATTAGGTGGTGCAGTGGATAAAATGCTGGCCTGGAGTCAGTAAGACTCATTTTCTCTGAGTTCAAAATAAGTCTCAGCTACTTACTAAATACATGACACTGGACAAGTCATTTAATCCTGTTAGCCTCAGTTTCCTCATCTGTAAAATAAACAGGAGTAGGAAATAGAAAATCATCCTAGTATCTTTGCCAAGAAAACCCAATAGGGTACAAAGAGTCAGACATGACTGATAAAGAAGGAATAACAAAAATCCAATATAACCCAGGAAAAGTATGGTAAACAGGATCATCTTCAGATACAAGTAGACAAAAAGTATCATGTGAAAGACTAGAAGATCCAACAAGTTTTGACTGTTCAGAAACTCGTAAATACAACACACCAGGACGAACTCATCTTAGTCATGTGGGAATTTATCAGTGAAGGTGTTGAATCAACACTGTTTCTACATAACATTATGTAACCCTGGCATGTTGCATCAAATGAAGCTGATCTTTTTCCAATTGCATCTTCCCTAAAGATTTCTAGTCATACTGGATTGGAAAATTAGTGTAGCCAATCTTCAGAAAGGTGAAAATCTTCTGCAGAGAACTTTAACATTAATTAAACTCACAATGCTTATGTTTTGTCACAAAGAACATTTGTTTTTAAAAATCATTCTACATTATTTTTAGAGGAAACCTTCTTGTTGGTATTCATTTTTATTCAGGTAGTTTAATATATTCTATATCAAAATTAATATATTCATGTTTTGATTCAGAGAAAAGTTAGGGCAAGAAGGCTAACAGTTTTCCAGTGCCTTTATTACAATTTAACTGAAAATATACATACTACTAATTTAAGCACACTGAATCTTTAGTCCTAGAAAGATGATATAGAAAAAATGGTGAAAAACCACTGGACTTGAGAGTATTTGTTTTAATATTATTCTTGTTTTAACATTAGTTCTGATGCTAACAGCACAGCCTGGGCCAAGTCTCAGAAACTAAGTTTTTTCTTAATTTCCGTTTTACCAAGACTAATAGCTGTGGTGTAGTAAAAGAACATTAAATTTGGAGTCAAAGGACCTGAGTTGTTTGAATCCTGGTTCTTCCACCTATAAGTTGGCTGACTTTAGATGAGATATTTAAGATCTCTGTCAATAAGTTTCTTCATCTCTGAAATGAAAAAAAAAACAATGGTGCCAATTGCCTCTGAGAGTTATTGTGAAAATTAAGGAGATTTATCAAGTTGGAGGTAGATGGGGGTTTGGTTTTAGAGTCTGAAAGATTTGAATTCAAATCCTTTCTTTAACACATAACAACTTCATAATCCTTGGCAAACATTTAGTTTTTAATAATTAAGTTTAATAAAACCCCAATAAGAAAAATTATTCTTTAAAATAGTAAGTTATTGACAAATTGTTGATACGTGCCAATGGAAAGTTTTCAATATAGATGGAACAACAGATCAAGATTCCATCCACTTATGAATATAAGCTACTTTAATCTTTCAATGATATTCAGTCATATTATTTTTTTAATTTTTAAATAATTAATTATTGCTATTACTTAGGGCAGCTGGATGACACAGTAGATAGAGCTCTGAGCTTGGAATTACAAAGACTCTTCTTCATGAGTTCAAATCCAGCTTCTTACAATTGCTAGTTGTATGACCCAGGGCAAATCATTTAATTCTGTTTGCCTCAGTTCCTCATCTTTAAACTGTGTTAAAGAAAGTAATGACAAACCACTTTAGTACCTTCGTAGAGAAAATCCCAAAATAGGGTCATGAAATTTGGACATGCCTGAAGCAACTCAACAACAATAGTGTTAATACTATTAGAGTTATTATGGAGTTAGTTACTTTATAATATTAGAATCATAGAATATAATTCTAGATCTGTCAGGAACCCCAGCACCAATGTAGTCCAATTTCATCTCATTCATCTCACTCAATCTCATTCAATTCAACTTATTCAATGTATTAAGAATTTAGACCCACAAAGGCTATCTGATTCATCAAAGTCACACAGGCCATACAGAATCAAAAGAGGAATTTGAACTCATTAATTAGTCACCAAGCATTTATTCAGCACATGCTATGTACAGGCACTGTGGCAAGTACTGGGAATACAAAGACAAAAATGAAACAGTCCTACCTCTTCTCAGGACAGTGAACACACACTCAAATGCACAAATGTAGACAAGGAATATACAGAAAATGAATACAAGGTAATTTGGGGAATAGACAGCTTTTAGAAATTACCTGTTAGAGACATCAAAAAGGGCCTTTTGTAAAAAATTGCCTTTGAGAGGAATTTTGAGGAAACGAACTTCTAAAAGGAGATAAAGACGAAGTATATTCCAGGCTTGGAGGAGAGCAAGAAGAGAAGTATGCCATGTATGAGGAAGAGCAAGGAGACCACTTTATGGAGACCAGAGAATGTGTAAAGAAAAATTATAACATAATTAAATAGTTTGGAATCAAGTTGCAATAGGCCTGAAATAGTTTATTAATCCTAATAGTAATAGGGAGTAATTGGAGCTTATTGAGTAAAGTCAGTCAATAATGAGTACCATGATCAGACTTCTGCCTTTAGAAAATCACTTTAATTGCTGTATATACAATGCATGAGAGTGAGGAGAAATTTGAGGTGAGGAGACTAATTAGTAAGTATTTGCAGAAGACAAGAAAAGAGATGAAGAAGGTCCTTTGATTTAAGAGGTAATGCTCTTTACTTTGTACCACATCCTCTGGATACATAGAAAAATGATATTCTAAAATTATTAGTATTTATAATTTTCAATGTTTTATAAATCAGCATTTTTGCCTTCATAGTGGAAGTCCTATCATTCCAGGAAAAAAAAAACCACAAACATTTGGGGCCTTGGGACTAAGTGGCTAGGTGGTACAATAGAGACTAATGAGCTTAGAGTCAGGAAGACATGAATTCAAATCTGGCTTCAAACATTTATTAGCTCTGTGGTCCTGGGCAAGTCATTGAACTCTGTTTCCTAATTTGCAAAATGACCTGGAGAAAAATAAAAGGCAAATTACTCCACTATCTTTTCCAAGAAAAACCCAAATAAAGTCATGAAGAGTCAGATACACCTGAGGAACAACAACAAGGCCAGGAGCTTTTATTAAGATCATGAACAATTTATAAATTAATATATTTATTAATAAATGTCCATGTATATTTTAAGATGATACTAAAAAGAATTATGGATCTGTTACATGAAATGAAATGATTCTTGAATAAAAATAATTTATTTTTAGAGGTGATTTTTTGTTCATTGTATTTTATTTAGAATTTAAATAATTATTTTAAAAATTATATTAAAAAGTCCAAGTGATGAACACATTAAAGAACTCTAATGAGGGGGCAGCTGGGTAGCTCGGTGGATTGAGAATCAGGCCTAGAGACGGGAGGTCCTAGGTTCAAATCTGACTTCAGACACTTCCCAGCTGTGTGACCCTGGGCAAGTCACTTGACCCCCATTGCCCACCCTTACCACTCTTCCACCTAGGAGCCAATACACAGAAGTTAAGGGTTAAAAAAAAAAAGAAATCTAATGAGTGAAACTAAATATTAGCATTGGAAAAATTCAATTCATTGTAAATAAGCACTAAATGAATAAAATTTTAATTAATGGTTACTTCATTAATTTAAAACTTTAACATATGAATATTATGGAATATTATTGGAGCATGAGAAATGCTCCAGTGTGGGAATATAAAAAATTGAATATAAAGAACTTAGAGATGTATAAGTGGATAAGTGTGAACTGATGTAGTAAAATAAATAGAACCAAGAAGAAATAGACATAAATAGAAAGGAGGTAGGGGGAGAAACTTTTATTATTATCATATCATATTATATAAATTATTATATATGATATATTGATATATTATTACATAACATCATATATCATTATACACTGCAATATTTTATTATATATTAATTACACATTTTATATACTATTACTATAATGAAGAAGAATGGGGAAAATCCATCTTCTTTTGATTTTTCTTCATGTGAAAACTGCTTATTCATTTTCCTTAACCACTTCTTGATTGGGGAATGGCTTGATTTTTTTGTAAATCTGACTTAGTTCCTTAAATATTTGAGAAATTAAACCTTTATCAGAGTTTTGTTATAAAAATGTTTTCCCAGTTTGTTGCTTTCCTTCTAATTTTGTTTGCATTGGTTTTGTTTGTACAAAACCTTTTAATTTGATGTAATCACAGTCATCCATTTTATATTTCATAATGTTCTCTGTCTCTTGCTTGGTCTTAAATTTCTTCATTTTTCACAGCTCTGACAGGTATACTATTCTATGTGCATCTAATTTATTTATGATTTCACTCTTTATATTTAAGTAATTTACCCATTTTGAATTTATCTTGGTATAGCATGTAAGATGTTGGTCTAAACATAATTTTTCCCGTACTGTTTTCCAATTTTACCAGCAGTTTTGGTCAAATAGTGAGTTCTGGTCCCAAAATCTGGGATCTTTGGGTTCATCAAACATTGTACTACTGAGGTAAATTACCCCTAGTCTATTCCATTGATCCAACCTTTTGTCTCTTAGCCATTACGATATTGTTTTTGATGATCACTGTTTTGTAGTACAGTTTAAGATATGATATGTTAAAAGGTAGAGGAAACCTTAAGAAGATGGAATAAATGTCTAGTCAGTTTATTTTCATTACCTGACTTGTCAAGGTACCTCTCCCTTCAAGACAGAGAGCAATGGCTCTCTCTATTCCTGCTAGGAATACTTTTTAGGCAAAAGGATACAGAAATCTGTATAGGACTGGGATCACCAGAAATAAGTTGACAGTTTGACTAAGGCTTGGCATAGCTTAGTCACCCAAGATGTCCCTTCTAATACAGACTCCTGTCAGAGAGACAGAAATGACTTTCAGCTCAGATCTTTGCTTTACCTGGTCCTTTTGGAACTGCCTCCCTAAATAACCCTTTATTCACCAATTGCCCTTAGCTCTTCTTAAAGTTTATCTGACTGTTTAATATTACGAAGAAATATTAATTGAACAGGATACTAAATGACTAAGTAAGGAAAGAGGGAAATAGGTGGACGCTAACACATAGGTATTGAACTGCTGTTCAAGTTCGCTCTTGGCTGGATTAACCCTCCCTATCTGTTCTGATCTCAATGGCTATCCTGGGCTAATCAAGTAGAACATTTCTAGGTTGGCTGGAACAGATGATAGGGACCTTTGGTATAGCTTAGTTCCTTTCTGGGTGACCCCTTTGAGATAACTGGCTGATACACCAATTCAATCAGATTCACTCAGGTTCAGGATGACAGATTGATCAGGAAATTTCTTCTTTGAATGGTTGAGGACAATGGCTGAGAGGATATCTCATCTCTGGTGAGTCTCCCAGGGACCTCCTGCTCTATCTCGAGTTCAAGACAAGATTCTTCCCCCATGGCTGTTGGAAATTCCCAACTGCCCTCTCTGTCAGCATTCCAATGAGCTTTGGCCTCTGTCTTCATGTTTTCCTTGAGTGAATTCCATTCTCTCAGTTTTTTTTTCATTATTTTCCTTGATATTCCTGATCTCTTGTCCTTCCAGATGAACTTTGTTATATATTTTTTCTAATTCATAAAAAAGGTTTTTGGTAGTTTGATAGGTATGGCAGTGAATAAGTAGATTAGTTTGTGTATGATTGTCATTTTTATTATCTTAGCTCATCCTATCCATGAGCAATTAATGTTTTTCCAATTACTTAGATCTAATTTTAATTGTGTGAGAAGTGCTTTGTAATTGTATTCATTTAATTCCTCTGTTTGTTTTGGCAGATAGATTCCTAATATTTTATATTGTCTAGAGTGATTTTAAATGGATTTCTCTATATCTCCTGCTGCTGAGTCTTGTTGGAAATATACTAAAATGCTGATGATTTATGTGGGTATGTCTTGTACCCTGCAACTTTGCTAAAGTTTAAATATGGCTTTTTAAAAATTTTGGTTTCAATGTATTTCTTTCCCTTCTTTTTGACATTTGTTACAATTCAAAATTTTTGTGGAGGGAAGAGACATATTTTTAAATGATACAAAGGTAAAAATAAAAATAAAAAATATTCTGAAGAAAATTAAATGGATCTTACAAAAATAAAACAAAATAAGATATAATACACAGAAAAATCTAAACTAAAGGAAACATGGCTGAAATTTGGGCCTTTAGTTTAAACAGTGGAAATATAACTGAATACATAATCCATGTTGTTGCTATCATATTTTATTTTACCTTTCATTCTGAAAATGCATTTAAAAACAGCATAATAGCACACTCATAGAGATAATGATTTCTAACATTGGCAATGGGTAATCATATCATACTTTTACTGAGAGAAATATGTTAAGAACAGAAAGTAAAAAACTGTGCTTAATAATATAGTGTGTTTATTATAGCATCTTGAATAAATGGTTTAATTATTATATTACATTTCCTGATTCTGTGACTGATTATTCACCCATGTTATCTTGGTCCTTCACAAGTATGACATACATAACACTTAATGTGATTCTCTACATATTATAAAACAGAAAAGAAAACATAAATAATTACTGAAACATGGCTGAATAATTTCTCTTTGACATGTTCTTTCCATACTTTAATAAGGAGAGCTAATTTTTCTTTGGATTAGACTTGACATAGGGAATATTATATGATGAGTTTCCATTACCAATCCAGGTCAGCATGTTCTCTGCAATTTAGAGTTTTAAGATTTGTCTAGGGGCACTTAGAGATAAAATTACATATTCAGAGCCATAGAGCTAGTATTGATCATGTGAGAGATTTGAACTCAGGTCTTTCTGACTTGGAAAGGCCAACTTTCCATCTATTCTATAATACAGGAATGACTAATGTATGTTCAATAATAGCAATAGCTTGTATAGTTATGAGAATTAATGTACCCAAGAGAAAAAGTCTTAAGCTTTGTGTGTTGCCATAGGCAACCCTTTCTTAGTATTTTGCTGACACATACCCTACAAAAAATGTATTACTGATAAAATTATAGCTTTCAATGCTTCAGGAATCCATTATTTTACCTGTGATAGTACTCCCTTTGCAAATGTAGATTTCAATTCCTTGATGCTTCCATTAAGAATTTCATGCATTATTGCCAACAGAATTAATCAACTTCTAGAATCCAGTTAATGATGAATGGTTCCAAACTTAATTAGGCTGTATTTAAGGTGACTGAAACTATCACTGTCATGAAAATATTTTCAGGTTGGTAGGATTTGTCAGAGCTTGTGTTTCACTGGTGTAGCTTTCGAAAGTCCAGCTTTGTCTTTGTGACATGATGAGAGATAAGAATAGAATCTAGATATATAAAGGAAAAGTTAAAAATATATAGGTCATCTGAGAGACAAAGAGGAAAGATTTCTAGTCTGATCACTCTATTAATATGTCCCCAGGCATGCTTTCAGAGTTAGGTCTTTCAAAATCATACATTTTTACAATAATATTATGATATAAATTATTCTCATGGGTCTATTAATTTCATTTTGCGTTAGTCCATACAATCTTCCCAGATTTCTTTGAAACTTTCTTTCTTATTTCCTTACAGCAACAGCCTTTCTTTTCTATATGGCAAGAGAAGATTATTTCCCAGGAGATAAAGGATGTCTCCATTATTTACCTTTTTAATAGGAATAGGAAATAGTTAGCCCTTTTTCAGTCACAAGGGAATCTCAGTCATTGTTGGCAAGATTTTTGTCAGAATATTCTTTAATTGGTTGGTCCTTTACCTGAAAGATGGTCATTTACCTGAGAGTCATGACGTGTGGCTCCAGAAAAGGGCGTGTAATATATGGTGCTTGGGACCCCAACAACTCCATGAGAAATGACAAGAGCAGAGTTATACTCAACATTTATTGATCTGACCAAAACCCTTGATACTGTCAGTAAATGAGGAATTTTGGAAGGCAACAGTGAAATTTAGTTGCCTAGAGAAGTTAGTCAGAATTGAAACCAGTTTCATGACAACAAGATTGCACAAGTTTTGGATAATGCATGGTGTTCTTTTGCTTTCTTAGTCACCAGCAAAGTGAACAGCAGGACTCTTCTGTGATGCTTTTAGCGATATTGTTGGATACCTTCGATGAGATTGCCAACAGCATCAAGGATAGCTACAACACAGATGGTGAATTATTTAACTTGAAAAGACTACAAGTCAAGACTAAAATGGAGGGAGACTTGATGTGCTGCTTTCTTTTTGCAAATGAATTTGCACTCAGACTCAGATGCTGAGATACTACAGAACATGTATTGATTCTCTGCTGCTTAGGCTAATTTTGGTCTGACAATTAATACCAAGAAACTGAAGGTTTTCCGACAGACAACATTACACTTTTGAAAGATTTAGAGTTCACTTATCTTGGCAGTATAATTTCTAGGGATGATGAGGTTAAAACATGCATTTCCCGGGGTAGCTCAGTGTTTGGGAGGCTCTGAAAGAAAATGTTGGAGAGAGGAGGTTTTAGACTGCCTACCAAATTAAAGGTTTAAAAGCTGTTGTGCTGACCTCATTGATGCATGCTTATGAAACCCAGACAATATATCATCACTATGCCAAGAAGTTGAATTGCTTCCATTAGAATTGTCTTAGGAAGATTTTGAAGATCAACTGGCAAGATAAAAATACAAGAATCTGATGTCTTTCCTTGATCTGAACTGCTAAGCATTCAAATTCTACAGCAGAGAGCACAAATCAAATGGGATGAGGAGGATGTTTGAATTTCAAGTGCATATTTGCCTAAAAGACTCTTTTACAGAGAACTCATATAAGGTTAGCATTCACACAGAGGTCAGAAGAAGCAATTCAAGGACATTTTAAAGAGTCTCTCTAAAGAACTTTCATATTGATTGTGAAACATGGGAGACAATGACGTAGGACAGTCCAGCATAAAATACATTCATCATAGAAGACACAGTGCTCTATGAGAAAAGCAAAATTGTAGTAGCTGAAGAGAAATAGGAGATGTCCAAATTTAGAGATATCTCCATCCCAAATATTCATACAGACCACTTATGCCTGTATAGTAAAGCCTTCTGAACTCACACGGATATGATCGGCCACAGTCAGATGTGCTGTATATTGATCTCAATATAGTGATGTCATTTCGGTCCTCTTTGAGTATGAAGGACAAAAAACAGCTTTTCTTTTTTAATATAATTTGATTATCCATTCCTGAATTGAAGACAACACTTCTTACTTTAGAATTCTTTTGCACCAAAAAAGAGCTACTATGTTTTGTACAAATACAACCTTTTTACCTTTCATAGATCTCTCTGAGATATAGGCATTGTAGTAGTATTTCTGAATCAAAAGATATGTACAGTTTTGTAACTTTGGGTTCAAAATCGCATTGCAGAATAGCTGGACCAACATTTTTAGTTCTCTAATAGCATATTAATGTATTGTTTTCCCATCGCCCCTTCAAAATGTCTCATTTTCTCCCAGAGAATCAACTAAGAAGCTTGTAGAAATAATCAACAACTTTAGCAGAGTTGCAGGATACAAAATAAATGCACATAAATCACCAGCATTTCTATATATTTCCAACACATTAGAGCAGCAAGAGGTAGAAAGAGAAACTCCATTTAAAATCACCCTAGACAATGTAAAATACTTGGGGATCTATCTACCAAAACAAACACATGAATTATATGAAAAAAACTACAAAACACTTTCCAAACAAATAAAACTATATCTAAACAATTGGAAAACCATTGATTGCTAATGGGTAGGACGAGCTAACATAATAAAGATGACCATTCTACCCAAATTAATTTACCTATTTAGCGCCATACCTATCAAACTACCAAGAAACTTTTTTACTGAATTAGAAAAAACTATAACAAATTTCATTTGGAATAACAAAAGATCAAGAATATCAAGGGAAATAATGAAAAAAAATGTGAAGGAAGGGGGCCTAGCAGTACCAGATATTAAACTATACTATAAAGCAGCAGTCATTAAAACAATATGGTACTGGCTAAGAGACAGAAGGGAGGATCAGTGGAATAGACTTGGGGTAAATGACATCAGCAAGACAGTGTATGATAAACCCAAAGAGCCCAACTTTTGGGACATGAATCCACTATTTGACAAAAACTGCTGGGAAATTTGGAAAACAATATGGGAGAAATTAGGTTTAGATCAACATATCACACCCTACACCAAGATAAATTCAGAATGGGTGAATGATTTGAATATAAAGAGGGAAACTATAAATAAGTTAAGTGAACACAAAATAGTATACTTGTCAGATCTCTGGGAAAGGAAAGATTTTAAAACCAAGCAAGAGTTAGAGAAAATTACAAAATGTAAATTAAATGGATTTGATTATATTAAACTAAAAAGCTTTTGTACAAACAAAAACAATGTAGCCAAAATCAGAAGGGAAACAACAAATTGGGAAAAAATCTTTATAACAAAAAATTCTGACAGTGGTCTAATTACTCAAATATACAAGGAGTTAAATCAATTGTATAAAAAAATCAAGCCATTCCCTAATTGATAAATGGGCAAGAGACATGAATAGGCAATTTTCAGGTAAAGAAATCAAAAGTATCAATAAGCACATGAGAAAGTGTTCTAAATCTCTAATAATTAGAGAAATGCAAATCAAAACAACTCTGAGGTATCACCTCACACCTAGCAGATTGGCTAAAATGAAAGAAGGGGAGAGAAATGAATGCTGGAGGGCATGTGGCAAAATTGGGACATTAATGCATTGCTGGTGGAGCTGTGAACTGATCCAACCATTCTGGCTGGCAATTTGGAACTATGCTCAAAGGGCTATAAAAGATCCAGCCATACCATTGTTGGGTTTGTACCCTAAAGAGATTATAGATAAACAGACTTGTATGAAAATATTTATAGCTGTGCTTTTTGTGGTGGCAAAAACTGGGAAATGAGAGTATGTCCTTCAGTTGGGGAATGGCTGAACAAATTGTGGTATATGCTGGTGATGGAATACTATTGTGCTAAAAGGAATAATAAACTGGAGGAATTCCATGTGAACTGGAAAGAACTGAGGAATTGATGCAGAACGAAAGGAGCAGAGCCAGAAGAACACTGTACACAGAGACTGATATATTATGGTAAAATCGAATGTAATGGACTTCTGTACCAGTAGCAATGCCATGACACAGGACAATTTTGAGAGATTTATGGTAAAGAACGCTACCCACATTCAGAGGAAGGACTGCAGGAGAGGAAACATAAAAGAAAAACAACTGCTTGAATGCATGGGTTGAGGTGGACATGATTGGGTATGTAGACTTGAATCTACCACACCAACGCAACTAACAACAATTTGGAAATAGGTCTTGATCAATGAAACATGTTAAAACCAGTGGAAATGTGCATCAGCCATGGCTGGGGGGAGTGCGGGGGGTGAAGGGGAAAGTAGGAGCATGAATCATGTAACCATGTTAAAAAGGAATATTAATAAATTTTTTTTAAAAAGAGTTATAGTGGTTCGGTTTATTTAGAATAATATAAATTTGGTTAGTTAGATCAGGGAGGATTAGCATAGCCTGTGAACCACAGGAGAAGTGGTTCCTTGCGAGACCTGGGAGTTTATTTGAGTGGAGTTAGAATCCCTTAAAATTAGAAATCCTTTTTCATTTATATATATTTAAATAAATATTTGTTTGTTTTTTTTCATAAAAAAGTCTCATTTTCTTTTTCTAGTCAAATTTGTGAATCTGACATCAAAAACTCAAAGTTGCTTTAAGTTCCATTTCTCTAATTATATGTTGCTTGGAACATTAAAAAATATGACTGGCATAGATGTCCTTCTTTAATAACTTATCTGTTTATTCACAATATGAAAAACATGGAAAAATGTTTTTTAAGAGTAAACACATGTATAAACCTATATCATATTACCTGCCATCTTAGGAAGGGGGAAAGTGTAGGAAGAAGGGAGAGAATATGAATCAAAATGTGTCAGAAAATGATTATTAAACATTATCTTAACTTGTAAACTGGAAAAAATTAACCCCCAAATTTACTTGTTTTTATCTCTTGATCATTTAAGAAATGTTACCACCATGAATACAAAAGAATTATATTTGAAGTGATTAATTTTAATCAATATGGACTGTGCAAGGAATTCATAAGAGCTTTATCACATCACATTGTACATTGCAAAAATTTAGAATCCATCATATAGTTAGCAAGGCACAATCTGAAATTTCTATACTACCACAACAGAGCTAATGATATACTTAAGAATTCATGACATAAAATGCCATATATATAGCCTTATCACAGCAAAAGCTGTTTCTCATAATTTCCTGGATGTAGCATTGATCTGTAAGATTAAAAATTCAATATTTTTTAAAATATGCCACTATGCCAAATATCACAATCTGTAAACTACATGGAATGAAAAGCTTTGAAAATATTGAGACCTAGAAGAATAAATCAAAGTCAGGTGGGATTAGGGTGATGTATAGGCCATCCTTGTGATTATTTCTTCTTCTAGAGTTGTAGAGAGAGAGGTTCCATATATGTTCACACAGTTACAAAAAGTATTTTCTACACTGCATTAGTCTGCAGAAAAATAAATATTCAAAAATGCTATCTTTTGTTTCAGCTCTATTTCATTGAACTACATTTCATTGAACTACATTGAATAATTAGAGTAGGAGGAATAAGTAATGTTTATTTATTATTTATTTTTAACATTTTTATTGTTATCATTTTATTTCATCTTGTTTAAGAAGTCTCATTGCACTATCCATTATAACCACATATTAATAAATTTTAAAAAAGTAAAGAGAGGGAAAAATGATGGTTTGGAAAATCTGACATTAGAAGCATTGTTCCACATGTATGGTTCCAACCCCAAATATGTCAACTGCTACAAAAGAGAGGATGTGCCTTATTTTAATCTCTTCTTGCAGGCCAAAACCTTTTTCAATTTTACAAACTGCACATTTTATTGTTTTAAACTCGTTCTTTCATGTAGGTTTTTTGTTTTTTTTGTTTATATCCTGGTTCTTTACTTTGCAAAAGTACATATGAGTATTTACATGACTTTCAGTGCTTATTCTGTTTGTTGTTACTTAAAGCAAAGTAATAATTAATTCCCATACCACAACTTGTCAATTACAGCAAGCAGAAAATTTTTGAATGCTCAGGGTAAGTTCTTATCTTGCCAGTATAATTTCTATTCACACACCACAACTTGTTATTCTTCAGCTAATTAGCATCTACTTTGTTTACAATCTTTTCCATGACAAACAAAATGTAGCTAAAATATTTTTTTGTATAGGAGGCTTTCTTTTAGATTGTGATTTCCTTGGAATATATGTCTACCAGTAGGATTCCCTGGGGAAAAGAGTATATTTTTGTTAGCCATCTTATTTATATAATTCTAATGTGGTTTTTTTCTCCGAATTGTCTGGTTATTTCATAGTTGCACCAATAATGCATTTACCTTTCTTTCCAAAATCCCTCCAACATTGACTTCTCCTGTTTTTTGTTAACTTTGCCAACTGGCTGGGTGGGAGTAAAGACTTCAAAAGTCTGTTTATTTGCATTTCTCTTAGTAATTTGAACTTTTTTTCATATAGTTGCTAATAGTTTGCAATTATTGGATTTGACTGGATTATATTCTTTAACTACTTCTCCATTTGAAAGCAGAGTTGTGTCAGATATATTTCTGTTAGTTGTCAATAAATCTTGGATAACAAAACCTTACCTAAGAAATTTCATACAAAATGTTCCCAATTTATAATTTTCCTATTAAAATGAATTAAATTTGTTTATGCAAAAGCTTTTCAGTGTCATCTTATCAAAATTATCTATTTATCTTTTTTAATTGCCTCTAGCCATTATTTGTCTAAGAATTAACCTGCTAAGTGAGCCAAGATTAGAGGCAGCCACCTAGATGAAATCTTCCAATATTCCTCTCGAACTTTTAAAATAATGCCTTAAACAAAAATCTGAACCAAGAGAGCAAAGAAAAGTGTTGGCAACACATTTTTCTAGCCTAAGAAAACTTAAGAGGCCAGCAGGAGAAGTCTGTCACTGCAGTAAAAGCCTGTCTACAGCCTACAAATGTATCAGGAATTTGGGCAACTGGTCAGAAAGAGATTAGAAGGAAGAAACAATAAAAGTCAATGGAATTAAAAAACAATAGAAGACAATATGAAAACAACTGACCTGGGAAATAGATCACAGAAAGATTATTTTATAATTTTTGTACTACCTAAAAACTATGATGAAGGAAAGAGCCTGGATATAAGATTTCAAGAAATTATCAAGGAAAATTGTCCTGATAGCTTAGATATAGAGGATAAAATAGAAACTAAAAATTTTACTAATCTTCTCACAAAAGAGATCACAAAGTGAAAACACCCAGAAATATTATAGCTAAGTTCCAAAATTCCCAGATTAAACACTTCAAATGGCCAGAAAGAGATAATTAAAATATTCTGCAGCCACATTCAGGATTACACAAGATAAACTAGGTTCCAAATTAAAGGAGCAGAGGGCTTGCAATATGATATTCTGGAAGGCAATAGAATTTAGGATTATAAGCAAGAATAAATTACCCAGAAAAACTGAGTGTAATCCTTCAGGAGATAAAAGGGATATTTAATGAAATATAAAATTTTCAAGCATTCCTGATGAAAATACCAGAGGTGAATAGCAAATTTGACACTCAAACAAAAGAATCAAGAGAAACATAAAAAGGTAAGCATAAAAGATTAATCTCAAAGAACTCAATAAAGTTAAAGTATTTATATTCCTGTATGGGAAGATATTACATTTAACTCCTGAAAACTCTATCATTATTAGAGTAGTTCAACGGAACTTACATAGCAGAGGGTATGGGTATAGGTATGAGTTAATTATATTGGAATGATCTTCAAAAAAAACCCAAAGGGTTTGAAAGAAGACTAACTGGGGGAAAAAAGGGAATGAAGAGGTAGAATGAGAAAATTTTTCTTTTCTAATGGAGGTGTGCAAAGAAGAGTTTTTACAATGAGAGGGAAAAAAGGGCAAAAGTAGTAGGCAATACTTGAACCTTACTTTCATTGGAATTGATTTAAAAAGAGTAGACTCTATATACTCATTTGTATATAGAAATGCAGGGGAATAATTAAGGGAAGACTAGATGTACAGAGGCAGGCTTACAAGCAAAACAGACTTTTGAAAAGGGACAAGAAGAAAGAGAGTCAGAGAGGGAGATAGAACAACAAAAGAAAATAAGATAAATAGGATGGAGGGAAATACACAATAATTACAACTGGGAATGGAAAAATGATAGGTTCTCCCATAAAATGGAGGCAGATAACAGAATGGATTAGAAACAAAAATACAATTGTATATCATTTACAAGAGACACACATGAAACAGAAAGACACAAATAGTTAAAATAAAGGACTGTAGCAAAATCCAATATGCTTCACTTGAAGTAAAAACAGAAAGTCAGAGAAAACAAAAGCAAAATGACCTAATTAAAAGAGATAATCAGGGAAACTGTTTTGCTAAAAGGTACCATAGACAATGAAGCAATACCAAAAGTTTTTACATGTTTCTCTGAAAAAAGCTTCATCTCTCAAAAATGTACTAAATATAGAACAGAGTCAAATTTATAAAAATAAAAGTGATTTCCCAATTAACAAATGGTCAAAATACATAAGCAGAAAGTTTTGAGATGAAACCCGAGCTCTCTACATTCAGGTGAAAAAGTGCTTTAGATCACCATTGACTAGAAAGGGAAATTAAAATGACTCTGAGATATACCTTCATAACTATTAAAAATTATAAATTCTGGAGGGCATGATGAAAAATAAGTACACCAATGAACTGCTGTTGTATTACTGAACTAGTCCAACCATTCTGAAGAAAAAAATTGGAACAATTTGGAACAATGGTTTTAACACTTTGCATACTATTTGACCTATTAATACCACTACTAAGTCTCTATCCCAGAGATATCAATGGAATAGGAAAAGCACCTATAGGTACAAAATTATTTATAACAGCTCTTTTTGTGGTGGCAACGAATTGGATTTCAAGGGGATGTTCATTGGTGAATGGCGGTACAAATTGGAGTATATTAATTTGATGGAATACTGTTGTCTTGTTAGAAATAATGAAAGGGTCATTTCAGAACAAACATAACAAGAACAATATGACACAGATGCAAAAAGAAGTGTTAAGAATTGTCTGACCATTATGTACAGTAACAGAAATGCTTTAATGATGATCAAATGTGAATGACTTTACTGTTCTAATGAATACAAGGTTTGAAGATAATTCCAAGTGTCTCAAGATGAAAGAAAAAAGTATCCACATCCATAGAACTGATGAACGACTGAATAAAATTGAAGTATAATTTTCCTGGTTCCTATATTTTTCTTTTTTAAAAAAATAATATTGTTATGGGCCAGGTAGGTGACTCAGTGGATTGAGAGCCAGGCCCAGAGATGGGAAGTCCTGGGTTCAAATCTGACCTCAGACACTACCTAGCTTGTGACTCTGGACAAGTCACTTAACCACCCCCATTTCTTAGCCCTTACCATTCTTCTGCCTTGGAACCAATACTCTGTATTGGTTCCAAAATGGAAGGTAAGGGTTTTAAAAAATAATATTGTTAATACAGAAATTTTTTGCGTAATTTCACATGTGTAATTGATACAATATTGCTTGTCATCTTGATGGGTAGAGAATTTCTACCAATAATCCACTTTCCATAAACTCTTTTTAAACCTTGAAGTACCTTATAAATAATCTATTATAAGAACTATAGAACTGTATAGAACTTGGATGCAACCAAACTATCCCTAACAGCATGTCTCAATTCCCACATTCTAGTACTCTTATTGAGACTTATAGAGTTATATAATATCTTATTTATATAGACTTTAAAGTTTGTGAATTCTTTTGTGTTTATTTTAAAAATCAATTGAGCTTCATAATAACTCTGTAAGGCGGTTGTTAGTATCCTCATCTCCAGTTCAAAGATGAATGAACTGAGACTCATAGTGGTTTAATGACTTGCTTATGATCCAAGAGCTAATAAGTATCCACTTTTGATCTACAACTCTACTTGATTTCAGTTTCACGGAACAAGGTGCTTCTTCCAGGATAAAGTGATCACTTCAATTCTCATCATCGTGCTGCTAATTTAGTCTTGGATACTTAATTCTTCCTACTCCCTTCAGACTCCACTGACCTTTGATTTTAAGTCTGGAGGGTAGATAGCAAAACTCTGCACAGAGCTTTTTTTTTTTTTTTTTTAACAGAGGGAAGCATTTGGGCTTTCCAGCTCATTCCACTTTCCACCTGAGCTATGCTTGGTTAAAAAACATGTAACAAAATGCTTCCTAGTGTCTTCCTCCACCCTTTTCCATTGTCTTCTTGTGTGTTGCTTTCCTCAAAATTTGATTGTAAGATCCTTTATTTTTCTTAATTGTATCCCTAAGCATGTAAGACAGTATCTGACACATAGTAGGCACTTAATAAGAGCATATCGAATTGAAAATTCAAGTGGTAGAATTTGAATACAGGTCTCCAAGTGTAACATTGTATCAAAAATGCCATATTGCTTCCTAATTGAGGCAATTTAAGTAAAAAAGAAAAGCTTTTTTGGGAATGAAGGAGCACTAAAATACAACAATCGAGAAACTCATAATTATTTCTTGATGTTATAATGAAAAATCTCTTACCTCATTGGAAAAACTAAACTTCATATTCACTGTGAAATAATTCTGTCAAGTTGTTTTAAAAACCTCTCAGTTCTCAATGTTGGCTTCTGAAGACTTTCAGGGATGTGGCTACTCAGTTCACTCTTTGGTTTTACAATACCACATTTATCTGGTACATACAATAATAATAATTTTCCTTAACAGAAAGGGAAAAAATCACTTTGCTTTTCCTGATATTAATACTTTTCCTCAAGAACCTTTCTTTATTTACTGATGTGATAAAAATGAGAGAGTTGGATTTGGTGCCCTCTAAAGCCATAAGAACATTGCAGATAACCTCCAAGTCAGGAAGATCTCTGTTCAACTTAAAAAAATCTCCTCGTATATTTTCTAAAGAGATGATTGCTAAAGATTTCCCAGCACACTACTTTTCAGACATGTTTTCATTAGCTCAAGGATATTTAGGTAATGAAATTCCTTCTACCAATACAGGACATGATTTTAAGTTTAATCTGCTTTATAATATTTTCTCTATCACTTTCTTAAGTCTAGACAGCCATTAAGACAATGAATCAATCACTGATGCATAGCATTTGCTGATTTCTTAAGTGTAAATGCTCACTCTGAAAATTTAACAAATATCTCTTGTGAACTAGTATGAACTGCTCCCAGCACATTCCTGGGAGAGAAACCCTCAAAAAATAGAAGGAAAAAGAAGCCTATGGTTCAAAAATTGCTGGTACATAGTAAGAGTTTTTACTGGGTTTTTACTGGATCACAGAAATAAATTATTAGAGTATCCTAATGGCAAGAAATAACTAAATCATTTCTGAATTATTTTAACATATCTATAAACATCTGAAAAGTGAAGAAGTCAACCATATGGATGTTGACAAATATTATGGACAATAGCAAGTAGATGACTAAAAAAATCCAATTACTTCTTTTACCATTTTTCATTGTATAGATACATAATTAAAGTAGATAATCTGTCTTCATATGACATTTATTTTTTCAAGATTTTTGTATGGAAAATAGGCATGTTCAATTTCATAGCTTGCAAAAACTAAGGAAGAGAAAAATTAAGATGTTGCCTTAGATCCTAAACCCAGCCAGAATATTACAAATGACAACATTAAGGCTTTGAAAAGGAGAGAGAGAAGCATTTAGAGCTCCTACTATGTGTCAAGCACTGTGCTAAGCACTTTACAACTATTATTTAATTTAATAAATGAATATGTATATATATATATAATACTTAAATATAGTTTAATGCATTAGGAAGAACAAAGAATTGGAAATCAGGTAACCTGGGCTCTAATCACAGTTGTTTCAATAAAGCAGGATTATGACCTTTGACAAGTAAATTAATCTCTCTGGGCCCTAATCTCTTGTAAAGTGAGGCAGTTGAATTTGTTGATCTCTGAGGTCCCTTTCAGGGCTATCATTCTATTATTCTGTGACATTTTAGAACACAGAAGCATGCACTAAGAAATGCTCTGAGAGTTACTTTGAAATCCTTAGAAAGAATATGCTATTGTTTAGCCTAAATTCTGGGGAAATCTGACGATGTTTTTTGTTATACCATTCTCTCAGGATAAGATATACTATTCAAAGTATGAGGCACATTATGAATAGTTGTAAAGATAATGAAATTAAATTAAGTGAAACTACTTTTTATTTATAGTATGATGTTAATTATTTAAAATATGTAGCAGTATACTTTATGAATTGAAATTAATCTCATGTCCAGATTGAGTTATATGCAATTGTAAAAATATTTCAGAGATTGATATTTATAAACTGATGGTGGGTAATTAATAACCATATGGCCAATTATACATTTTGTAAGATTTAGTGTCAAATATTGAATAAATGTTCTACATTATTTAGAAAAGTATGTTGAATTTGGGGGAAAATATCTAATTATCTGACAGCTATTTGAAATCCCAAGAACAAAGATTTTATTGAGTATTCCCATATTTTGGGAAATTTTTCATTATGTATATTTCTTAGAACAGTATTTGTTATTCAAAGTATATAGGATTTGTTGATAGCACAAACATTTATAAATATAGCAAAATTAAATCTAATTAAATTTATAGGTCTTAATTTGTGGAATAACTAAACTAGGAAACCATACTGTATATGGATGGTAGTGAATGTGGGTGTGGATGTGTAGGGGTGAGGAACGGGCTGCATCAAAATATCTGTGTGAAATGGAGTGCAACTGAAATCCAATTTCAACTTGTTCTGGGTGTAAACCCTTAAGATTCGTTTAATCTTTTATAAAGTTTTCAATTAAATTCAACAACCATGTATTAATCATATACTGTGTGTAAATTACTGTGCTTATTCCTGGGAGCCCAAAGACAAAGTAAAAGCAAATATTTCCTTGTCTTCAAGGAGCTTACATTATACTGTGAATTATAAAGGAACACAAACATACTTCTGGGTTCCATGATAAAGTTCTGTATGTTCTTTTTACAAATGCAAATTCTCAATGACTCAGTAAAGAGTCTTGAATTTCTGTAGTCAAAAGATTACATTATCTTTGGGTGATGAGTTTTATAAAAACAAAACAAAACAAAACGAATAAAAAAACTAACAAACAAGGTTCTCTTCATGCTACTTTGAAACATAAGAAGAGGGTTTAAGCTGAAAATAAAGGAACATATTGTTATTTTTATAGAAATTCTTAAGCTGGGGGTTCTCCATGTTTTGAAAAATATTTTGATGATTACATTTCAAAATTGTTGGTTTCCTCTGTAACCTTATGTGTTTTATTTAAAGTTATTATAAATACTTTATATTTATATAATATATAAAAAGATATATATTATTTGTGTGAAGGGACCATAGGTTTCATCAGACTACCAAAAGAAGCCATGAATTTTAAGAGATTAATTACTTCTGAATTATTAGATTACTTTTTATGGTTAATCATTCATTTCAGCCATCAATTGTTTTAACCTAATTCTAATATCACCATATGTGAATATAGACATTAAAACTTGTAAGTGTTAAGGTAGAAGAATTACAAATCACATTGACACTATGGGTTTGAGGTTGGGGTTGTAGTCTAGTTATACCACTCCTTATTGTCTATCTTTTAGTGGCTATGACTCCACTGGCTCTAGTCTAAACATGTTGTGGTGGCCCAAATGCATCATGATTCCCATCCCTCCCTATAGCATTTTGAAATGGGAAGCCAACTATCTGTATTAGAGATTTTTTTTTAGCTTTGAATAAATAATATAAATATTTATCTTAGTAAGAAAGGTCATTATAAAAATAATAAGATTGTTGCATTTTTTCAGGGCTATGAGTTTAGGATATAATTTCTGTGAGTAAATCATTTTATAGGATAGGGGAATGAAGATTTTATATATATGATATATGTGATATATATGATATATATGTTGTATATATATATATATATTAACTTTACTTACTGCCTTAGAATTAATATTAATAAATATTGGTTCCAAGGCAGAAGAGTGGTAAGGGCTAGGCAATGGGGGTTAAGTGACTTGCCCAGGGCCACACAGCTGGGACGTGTCTGAGGTCAAATTTGAACCCAGGACTTCTTATTTCTGGGCCTGGCTCTCAATCCGCTGAGTCACCCAGCTGCCTCCAAATGGAGATAATATAGGATCACATCTCTAGAACTGGAAAAAAAACCTAAGAGGTTATCTAATCTAGTTATCTCATTTTATAGATGAGAAAACCAAGAAAATTAAGTGATATACCCAATATCAACTATGTAGTAAGCAACAGAAGCATGATTTGAATCCCAGTTCTTTGCTTCCAGAAATAATAACTCTCCAATTAAACACCTGGAACTCCCAAGTAAAGACACTGTCTCTTATTGGCATCATCAACATTATTATTTATATCCATATTGCACTGAAATATCAAGTTCTAAAAAGGTAAAACTAATAATTTTATTTTTGTCCTTCTTAAGGATTTTATATATAATTCCCGCTAAAATTCCATAAATAATATTTTCAATATGTTGATCCCCTTCTAAATAGCTTTCAATGTTCTCCCATGCCTACTGCAACCAGGTCAAAATTTCATGCTTAACTTTCAAAAGAATTTTATAATCTTGCCCCAGAAAAACATATGTGGATCTATTTCCCTTTATTCTCCAACAAACCATCTCTGCTTGAATCAATCCAGTTTCATTATTAGATTCTGCCCTTTACCTCTAACTATAATGTTTTTCCTTTCTTTATGATTTTGGGAGTTTGTGTAAGCTATTCTCCACTAACACAACCTCCTCTATCTATTCAAACCCAACCAGCTTTGTGTTTTAAATCAACTTGTTGAATAATTACTATGCTTATTATCAATACCATATAATTTAGTCTTTAATTCCCATTACTTTGAATAATATATTTTACTGTCTCTAATTATGAGGTGTTTGCTATCCTTCCCTAAAAGCAAATAAATCCTTGAGGGCAATTGCCATATCTTATGTTTCTTTTGTATTCTCCATATCATTTAGCCTAGTGCAGGGACTTTATGAGCTACTCAATAGGTACTTGGTGATTTTCTATTTGTTAGTACCCTCCATCAGAACCCAAGGTCCATAAAGTTAAGGAAAATATATTATGATAGATGAAGTGCTAGTTTCACAGGCAGAAAGAACCGAATTCAAATCTTGCCTCACACAATTCTAGGAAAGTAATTTACTTTCTAGCCTCAACTTCCTAATCTGTAAAATGAGAATAATAATAAGGTCTAACTCTTAAGGCTGTCAAGATCACATCTTCTTTTTATTCCTCAAAGAGACATGGATCATGTGAGATTCCACATGTAAAACTCTTTGCAAAACTTGCAGCACAATAAAAATACTTCCTATTGTTATTAGTGTTAGTAAATACTACTATTAATCTAGAAATTTGTGGAATAGAACTAGATAGACTTTAAGATTCCCTTCAGCTCTAAAGTTCTTGCCATACTACAAGCAAAGAACCTGCACAAAATTTATTGAGCTATGAAAGAATATTTATGTCATAGGTTGTAAGAGAAGTGTTAAAATTTCAAAAAGAAACAGATGCCTAGAGAAGAGAAAAATGCCTGGATAACTGCCAATTCATAGGAAACCAAGGTTCAGGGAATTTAGATTAATTGCCCAGTGTAACACGGCTAACAAATATATGAATTAGGATTTGATTCTAACTCTTCTTGAAACTCAGACCGGCACTCTATACCCTGTACAAAACCTCTTTGCCCATCAAAATTTGTAAAAAGGAAATTAAAATTATCTAGATAAATACTTCAGAATTAAATGGTTATGAATGTGGAAGGAATCACAAAATATAAAAAAAGATGTCGAGGTGTCACAATAGTCCCACAGAGGAAGGATTTTACAACTTCCAGGTAAGCCTGTCTGGTTTCTACCTTAATGAATTGATTCATTTTACCAGATTACGTATTGAGAAAAATTTAATAGTTGTTTTCTTATGCAGTGTAATCTATGTTTTTCCCTCTCTCACATTATTCTCTCCCCAATATAGCAGGTAATATGATACAGGTTATTTTTGTGTTATTATACAATGCATAATTCCATACTTGTCATGTTATAAAAGTAGACACATATCACTTACACTAGAGAAAAATTGATGGAGGAAATAAAGTGAAGGATGGTATTTTTCAGCCTATATTTGGACTCTGTCAGTTCTTTCTATGGTGGAGGATAGCCTTTTCTGTCATGAGGTCCTTGGAGATATCCTGGATCTTTGAATTGCTGATAATAGTTGTCATTCATTAATTTATTTCCTAAGTGGTCAGACATTTGATGTACCATATGTAAAGCAGAGAGAAGAAAATTTCTTAGATAGTAGCTAGTGAAGCTAAAGGCTTGAATGTTGTATAACCAGTCTTGGAAATATGACAGAAGAAAAGTAAAAAAACCAATTTGACTGAACCAAAGGGTTCTTGAAGGAGACTTTGAGGTCACATATAAAAAAAGTTTGGAATGGCAGGTTGAAGTTGAATTTCAAGACGCCAAAAATGTATTTTATCTTAGATATAATAAAGAGATTCTAGAGTTTATTGAGCAGGAGAGTGACATGGTTGAAGCAATGCTTTAACAAAATCACCTTGGCAACTGTGGAAGATGAAATGGCAGAGACAACAATTTCAGGCAGAGAGTTCAGGTAGGATGTTATTGTAATAAAGTGAAATTTGATAAGGTTTTGAATTGGGTTGGGTTGGGAGGTAATGTGGGACAAACATTTTATGTGGAATCTACTGTCTACTACTAATCTACTAAACTACTAATACACATAATCTACTAATGTACCAATCACAGTGCTAATTTTTTTAACAAATATATCATTTTAATGTCACAACTGTATGATGTAGAAGAGTGAAGACTTCAATCAGTCAATTAATTAATCAATCTGTAAACATTTATTGACAATGCTAAGTGACTTGAGGATGATTAAAAAGTTGAGAAGCTGCTGGATGACTTGAAGGATGGTGGTCAAATGTTTTTTATATGTTGTTTGGTTTTGCTGAACTGTTTATTTTGTTGTTATTATTACAAAAAATAGGTTCACTGTGTAGAGGAATTTGGGAAGAGTATATATGGAAATTAATGGGATATAGAAACAACAGATAACAATAGAATTTTTAAAAATTAAAATAGACAAACACTCCTAGAAGACAGGAGATGTATTATTCTTTAGTCTTTGTATCTTCAGTACTTTGCATATAGAAGAAAATGATTAAATATTTGTTGATTCAAATTAAATTAATTTTGGGCACTAAGTAAAATGTTTTAACAGTCTGATAGTTATACAAATCAAAGAAAAAATATCACCATGGTACAAACTATCCCCCTAAGAAATTCATCTTGTACAAAAAAAATGAGAAAAATGAATTAGAAGAATGGTGACCAGGCTACTCCACCTGAAAGAAACAGGTTTAGACATACTGAGGTCAAGTACTATTTACTGAATATTGAATATTCAATAGTAATTAAACCTATACAGAGAGATTTCAATACCTTGCTCTACTTGTCATATCATCCAGAATTATAAAGCCTCAGAATGATATCAAAGCTTTAACCAGTTCTTAGAAATGTATCCTCTTGGTCAATGTCAATCTATTCATTTCATTAAAAATCATAAATAGCTTCAGCATAGTTTAAAATAATAGAAAGCTCTCAGCATGTTCTCATGTCCCAACTGGAAATTCCTTCTTTATTTCCTGCCAACCAGCACCAGTATAATGTGGAAGGGACCATATATGAAAGATTGTTACAAAACAGTCATATTTTAACTCCCCCTTCTGCAACAAATCAAGGTCACTTTGCTGACATATATAATGTGTCTTGTTGCCTTTTATGCTGTTTATCTTTTGCACCTATGAAACTTTATCCCATTTAATTATTTTTTAAATCCCTGAATAATGATGTTGTTAGTAGCTAGTTCCATCCCATTTCTTGTAATTTTAAAATCTAATGAGTATCCCATGAAATATTCACATAGAAAGCAACATATTAGAGTAGATATCATGAGAACTGTGTTCTAGTCCATGCTTTGTCATTGTCCAGATGCATGACTGTGTAAGTTACTTAATATATTTTTGCATCTTGGATTTCTTATCTACAAATAAGGGGGTTATATTAAGTAAAATTCTTAAGTATCTTATAAATATAAATATTTTAAAATACAACCTTAATGAATTATATCAACTTGAAAGCTCCACATAACATCAGCTCAATGAATACTTCAAAACTGGCCAAATGTTTTGATAAGCATCCTTTGTTTCTCCCAACCTGATTTTATCTCCACTCAAACTAAATCTTCCTGGATGTGGTCCAGAGTGGCCCAGTCTATATCTTTCTAGTCTGCTATGGTAAATGTCATCTGAAATCAAATCAAAAGCCTCATTGGAGTCCAGATAGATTATATCATAGAAGAAAATTAAATCAGCAGGACAAAATTTACTCCTCATGTAATCCCTTTTGTTTACTGGGGTAGCAGGAAGTAGCTTTTATTAGGATAATAATGTAAGTTGTTATTTTTTAAATTCTTCAGAAAAAAAGCAGTAAAATATTCCACTTATAGTAGCTCTAGTTAATTCATTATTTAGGTTAAATTATATGATTCCTAAAATGTTCACAGTTCTCTCTTAATAGTTGCCATGCTAAAGGTATGAGTTCTCTGCTCTAAGAATCATGAAGAGCTAGTGAGGGGCCCAGAGCAATAGAGACTGTTAAATGATTGATATTCTTGGATTTCTTCAAAGCACATAATGGGAATTTGCAAATTTTTAGAAGAATATGAAGAACACAGCTTGGAGGAGGGCCAAGTACACAGGGGAAGATTATTGAGGAAAGAAGTTTGGGTAGAATTGAGAAAATGGAAAAAAAACTCAAGAAATGTTACAGGCAGGTCAGGGTTGTAGAGAATGTTGAAAATAATGAGCTGGAGCTTGAATTCAAAATAGAACAAAAGAGATTCTGATCATTAATTTCTCTAATGGAAAAGCTTCTAGCCCTCCAGCCTGTAGTATCTCTATACTCATCACTATTTTCAAATAAATGAAGCATAGAAGCCTCAGATTGCTAGAACTTGACTCACATGTTTAATTCAGTTCCCAGGGCTCTTTCCTTACTATTGTAAAAAGTATTATTTTGTATTGAAAGAAATAGAGAAATAAGTACTGAACAACGTGTGGTATATACAGCATATATATGTGTGTATACATAAACATACATACAAAGTTGGATTCTTAATACAGAAATCATATTTGGATGATAAGTCTCATGAAAAAAATTAAAGGTGGATAGCATATCTTTTTAATCAATAAATATTCTGCATGCTTCACAGTCATATTTGTGTTGAGATATGTAAATATCTAAATGCTAAACTCTTTAATTCATTGTGACCTTGTTCAATTTCAATATCAGATTTTTGTATCTGACCATAAGAACTTGCTTTGTGGGAATACATAAGAAGTCTAACGGAATAATTTTTGCGGCAACTCCCTATGAACTTGATTATAAGAACACAGTTTTAAAGTAAGAAAGAACCTCAGAGACCATTGGATCTCATATCTTCATTTTATAGATGAGAAATCTGAGGTACTGAGATGTTGGGTGTTTTTTCAAGGTTTGGAAGTATCTGAGGAAAGATTTTTATGCCCAGATCTTCTTCACTTCACATTGAATGTACTATCCACTACATGTATGACAAAAGTAAATATAGTAAAGGCTATTAGCCAATAACTTCAAAGGAATAGATGCTAATTTGTTTTAAAATCTTTTAAAGCAAGAGTTAATTTTCTTTTTAGTACACTCATTTTTTACAATTTATTCCTAGTCTTTAAATAACATATGTCTTCAGCGTACTATGGGCTGGGAAATCCTATAATTGGAGAATTCCTGTTTTAGAAAATGAGGAACTGATAAGATCAATCTTTATAGAAGCATAAGTAGAGATTCATTAGAATTCTCTCTGTTCTTTAAAGTCTTGAGCTCTCTAGCAGAGTAAAACTTTGTATTACTCAATTATTAAATAGGTGATTTATATTAGGGAATTCTTTTCTTCCTTCCTTCTTTCACTTATTAAGCACCAATTATGTGTCCTGTACAGACACACCTAATATCATAAATTTTGTTCTTTAAAGCTTTCTGTTGTGTAGTGTGTCAAAAAATAAAGATTATATGGCCCAGGTCCACATCATGCAGTCAGATCATATGTTCCATAGGAAACTCAATCCCAACAAGTCCCAAACTGAATTTAGTATCTTCCAAACCCCTAATTTCCCAGTTTCTATTAATAGCACATCACCCTTATACTTCACCTCAGGTTGAAAATCTCAGTCATATTAAACTCCTCACTCTCCCTCACAGGCCATTGTATCTCTACACATTCTTTTCCCATTTGGTTCCTTATTTATTATTTTTTTTCACTCATTCACAGAGTCAACTCCCAGGTTCAGACTCTTATAACTAAACTATTGCAACAACCTAGTAGTTTCTGTCCTTAAATCCATTTTATCCCCTCTCAAAACTTTCTCTACTCAGGTACACAAGTGATATTCCTAAAGCACAAGGACAATGCTATTCTTGGCTTCAAAAATCTTGAAGAAAATAAAGAAATGACTTGGTCTGGCACTTAAACGTATTGTACAATCTTCCTTTATAGAATGATTATGTGTGACTTACTCTCATATTATTCAACTTTACTACTTGATGTGACCTATGAGAAACATTTCATCTTCTGATTTGGAACATTTGCAAAGTCTTTCTTCCCTGCTTGAAATGCATTCTCTCCTATTCATGGCTTTTAGGACCTCTAGGTCCCTTTTCAAGCTTCTTTCAAGTGCCAACTCCTACATTATGCCTTTCTTGGTCATGTTCAAATTCCTTTACCATATTGCCTCTTCTGTTTCTGTTTATATACTTCTGAGAAGAACTTGAGAAAAATAACAAAACTGAGCTACTTGAAATAATTACAAATGGATATTTTACAATATCAACTGGGCCCTTGCTCTAGCAAGGCATTCCTTCTATACCAGTCAAATCTGTTCCCTAACACTGTCAGCATTATGACTATTTCAGATATTTTCATGCTTCTTCAAGCTTCCCTCCATTATCATGTGCTTCTTTCCATATCAGCTTTGGACCAACCCAGGTTATCGTCTTTATCCTCTCCTCCTCTTCATTCCATATAATCTACATGTGTTCTCCCATTATCTCCTCCTCCACTTCTATCTCAAATGAAAAGCTGGCTCTTCTCCATGCCAAGACAAACCCCTCTACCATATACTTTTTAAAAATTGTATTTTCTAAATACTCACCTTTTGTCTTAGAATTGATACTAAATATTTGGTTCAAGGCAGAAGAGCAGTAACAGGTAGGCAGTTGGGACTAAGTGATTTGCCCAGGGTCACAAAGCTAGAAAGTGTCTGAGGGCACATTTGAACCCTGGCCCTACTACTCCAGGACAGGCTGTATCAACTGAACCATCTCACTACCTCTCTACATACACTTTTTCTTTTTGAAAAATTTTATTTAATTAATTGATTTAGAATATTTTCCATGGTTACATGATTCATATTCTTTCCTCCCATCTCCCAAACCCCTCTGTAGCCAAAGAGCAATTGCACTGAGTTTTACATATGTCATTGATCAAGACCCATCTTCATATTATTAATATTTGCATTAGGGTCATCACTTAGAGTCTACATTCCCAATCATGTCCCCATCGACCCATTCTACATACACTCTTAAATCCATCCTATCCGATCCCCTCTAGCAGGCTTCCTTTATTATTGTCACCCTCTTCCCTAATCTTTACTTTTCTTTTAATGCTGACTCCTTCCCAGAAGCACCCCCGTTCAATAAACACTGGCTTTCTTCAATTACTTTCAAGATTAAACATAAAATCATCTCTGGCATTTGAAGCCTTTCACAACTTGGCTCTATCCAACCTTTCTCATCTTCTTAAACTTTATAACCCTCCAAGAATTCTATGATCTAGCTATAATAGCCAACTTTTCCCCGTTACACATGGCACTCCATCTCCTAATTTTGCATCTTTTCACTGTCTGCCTCCCATGACAGCAATATCCTCTCTCTTCATCTCCATCTCATAGATTACCCAAATTCCATGGAGACTCAACTCAAATCCTGCTTTCTGCAAGGATCTTTCCTGGGCTTTCCTCTCCTATGGAAGTAACTTCCATTTATACTGCATATATTGCTTCTCACTCCATTACATTATGAGATCTTTGGCAAGGACCATGTTTTTTCTTTCCTTTTTATTTAACTCAGTAGTTAACCTCAACATTTAATAGAATGCATATCCCATAATAAGTGCTGAATATTTTCTTATTAACTAATTTTGTATATGTTTTATGTGAAGTTATTTTATCTTACATAGATATTAGTTTCCTACCTAGAATGTAAGCTTCTTGAGGAAGGGAACTATTTCATTTATATTTTTGTATATTCTTTGTTCATATATCTCAAGAAATCATGCAGGATATTTGTCTCCAGAAATTAAAGCATACTTTTAAATTGTAAGTTAGCCTTTTATAAATGTTTATTAATTTATTATCTTTATTCATGATTTACAGTATGTAGTATGGTATTTAGCACATCTCTGGTGTACATATCCTACAGCATTGTTCATTATGATTTACGTCCTCTAATAATTGAAAACTGCACTAAAAGAGAATGCTGAGCTAAACTTTCTATCTCTTCTAAAGCCTAGCATTTTGTCTCCTTACAATAGTTTCTAGTACTTTGCAAAGTTTAAAGGGCTATATAAATGTCAGTTGATGTTGTGGTCATTATTTTAAGTGTTTGTTGTAGATACTTTGAAAGACTTAAGAGCTCTGATCGATGGAATAGCTAGATACAATTCCAGAGGATTAATGATGAAGCATGCTATCCACCACTTGACAGAGAGATGATGGATTCAAGGTGCACAATAACACATACATTTTCAGATACAGCCAGGAAACAAAAGGGATTTGTTTCCCTTGTCTATATGTATTTATTACAAGGGTTTTTAATTTTTTTCCTATGAAGATTGGGTAGGAGGTGAAAGGTGATAGGATTGGGGTGAAAAAAGAAAGCAGAAAGGAGAGAAAAAAAAGAAAGGAAAGGATAGGAAAGGAAAGGAAAAGAAGGAGGGAAGGAAGGAAGGAAGGAAAAAAGAAAGAAAGGAAGGAAGGTAGGTATGAAGGAAGGAAGGGAGGGAGAGAGGGAGGAGCAGGGAAGCAAAGGAGAATCAATGATGATTGAAGCATGTGTTTGTATGTATATGTTGTTACACTGTATATATATACATATACATTTACATACAAACATATGCATATAATTTGTGTGTATACACACAGAAATATATGTATATATGTATGTATGTATATATATATAATTACATGCATACACATAAATGCAGAGAAGAGATTGGAATGCCAGAAAGAAGTGCAGATAAGTAGAGCAATTTTGAAAGCTCTAAGTTGAATTTATTATATACTTTAAAAGTAAAGCATATTGTACATAATAAATATCTGTAAGCACAAGTATGTTCATCCTATATATGTGCTAATTTAGAATAAAAATAAATTCAATTGTTTATTGTTAAGTGGATGATACATAGATAACCATAGAAAAAATTATGAAAGTGGAGGAGTCTCAAGAAATCATGCAGGATATTTATCTCCAGAAATTAAAGCATACTTTTAAATTGTGTTTCATTTGTTCAGGGTGAAGTAGGAATGATGCTGTCCCTGAAGTCAGAAGAGAAACAGACTTAAATCTATCTTCATCTAATAATTGAATAAATGAAAAATTTACTAAGTTTGTATTATGTGCCAGGCAGACAGTGTATGATGTAGTAAGTCACTTAAACTCTATGAACCTTTTTGAAATAAAAATAACACTTGTAGAATATACCTGCCAGGATTTTTGTAAAATTAAATGAGCTAACATTGGCAAAATTCTTTGCAAATCTTAGAGTGCTAATATGAATTCAGTAATTATATTTTCCCATAATCCCTTGTTATGAATATATGATTATGTAATTAACAAGTTGGGGACTAAGAAGCAAATATTGTTCAGTGACTGATTTCTGACTTATACAATGTGATAGGAATAGAATTTTGAGAAGGGCATAAAACATGTATCATTTTCTTCCAAAAAACGTAGAATATTATTATAATAAAGCACCTGGTATAGAGAAAGAAAACTAATGAGATGAATTATAAATCATTTCATATCAGGAATTCAAGTACTTACTTGTATTTGAAGAGAGGGTATTTTTTAGATATTGAAGAAAATATTTTAAACTTATTTAAGTATATATTAGTATATGTAATATGTATATATATTTGTATACATGTAGGCATGTACATGTACATGCATTTGTGTATGCCTATATCTGTATCATTATAGATATTTACTCTCTCATCATCTTAATGACACTGACATGATATGTATCTATAATAGTTTAATTTTTCCTACACATGGCAAAATTTTCAGCAAGCATTAATTACAGTGCAATTAAAGTAAATGCTAAACAGGTGTGGAAACCAGGATTATTGCAATCCATTTATTACCTGAGCACATGTTAATGCTAAAATCAGTCATGGAAAATCTTTGCTTCTAATTTGAGTGCTTTGAAAGCTATGAGAAAAACATTTTAATGGCCATGGCAATTGATATGCCCCTTTTTCTAATGGAAGGAATTTCAGGGGACCAGAGAAATTTTATAAATACTGTTTTGATGGAGACTATCCAAAATCTAGGAAGGATTTGATAGAGGTGGAAAAATCAACACTAGTCATTACCACACAAATTGTTACATTAAATGGAAACATCCTCCCTTCTTTTCTTTCTGTATATATGAAATGTTTTCTTATACATTCTGTACTGAAACATTGACTAGTTACTTGATTATTTAATTCCTATATCTTTTGCAGTTATTATATTCCATAAACTTGTATTATTTAATTTTGTTTCTTGGTGGAAGGAGTCATGTATATTCCTTTCTTTAGCCATTTAAAAGAATAGTTAAATTTGTAAAACAGAGTTGATACTAAATAAATGTTTATCCATTGAATAATAACTAAATAGTTGATTCCACATACCTTATCTGAAGGAAGAAGAATGAAGTAATTGTTGGTCTCATCCCCTTTCCTTTAAGCTTTATTTAAAGCTTCTGTTTCCAAATTTCTGTATGTGTCTTATTCTTTGCATCTGAATTTTTAGGATGCTAATACCCAAGATTTTAGAATCATTTATAAAACCTGCCTCACTTTCATTTTACATTACTCTCACAAACCTACTATCAGTCACAAAGTCCCTGGCCCTTCGGTGAACCAATGGGATGCTATACTCTCTTGTTCTCTGAAAATCCTTACACTCTTGGCCTATCACTGATCATGTCCTGGTTAAATCCCCAACCATGGATTATTATCATCATGTGTTACCTTTGATCCTATTCATGTGCTGCTAAAGAGAGCTGAGGAAAAATCACAAAATGCATGCCAATTGGATCCACTACAAGTTTGTATTACATTATCTCAACTGGATGCTTTCTGCAACAAGATAATGTTGTTATACTTCCCGAAACACTTTCTACAGCAATTATTCCAAACCTAATATTTCTTCAAGCTTCCCATGACACCACTCCTGCTACCCTTCCAGATGAGGAGTTTATCTCATAATTCTCTGAAGAAATTGAGGTCATTTGTCAAGAATCTCCCATTTTCCCTTCCTTCTCATCTTATATCACTCAGCCTTCTACCACCACTGGCTCCTTTTTCATGACACTCTCATGTGAAAAGATAACCTTTCTCCTTACTAAGGCAGACACCTTTTATTTGATCCTGTCCCATATTTATTCATCCACTTATTTATTTATTTTGCATTCTCCAGATATTTTATTTTTTATTTTTGAACTGAAAATTTATATTTAATTAATTAATTTACTCTTTTTTTTTGGTACCATATTTATAACAATAGATTGCCCTTACTATTATTTCCTACTCTCTCTGTCTTCAGGCTTTTCATATCTACTGGCTCCTTATCTGCTGCCAACCATCATACCCAGGTCTTCTCTAAACTTAAAATACCCTCAATTGATCCCCATTTTCCCTGTTAGGTCTCATGTTCTATCTCTCCCCATTTTATTGGCAAAAATCCTCAAGAAACCCATTTAAAGTTAATATTTCTACTTCCTCTCTCTACTTTCTCACTTTTAAACAAAATGATTTGCAATTTTGCTTCTAACTTTTGTCATTCAACCAAAATTGCTTGCCAAACTTACCACTAATATCTTAGTTATCAATACAATGGCCTTTTTAAATACCCATCCTTCTTGACCTCTTTTCAAAATTCATCACTATTTATCACCATGTCTAACTGATTATCCTCTCCTCTCTTGGGACTGTGTAATACAGCTCTGACTCTTTGCTGAATTTTCATTCCCACTAACCACAGGTGCCACACCAACACTCTGCCCTGAACTCTCATCTCCTTTCCCACTATGTTATCTTATAATCTCACCAATTCACTTAGATTCAGTTCATTTATATTCAGATGTTTTCAGTGTCAGCCCCCATTTCTCTCCTGTGTGCCAGTGCTACATCCATAACTGCCTATTGGACATATTTAATTGAATGTCCTATAGTAATATCAGACAACATTTACAAAAAAAATTCCTTATCTATGCTCCAGAATCTCTCTTCTCAAATTTCTCATTATCTTTGAAAATATCACCATCCTTCCAGTCACTTAGGATCCAAAATGTTGGTGTCATCCTTGACTCTTCACTCACACCCATCCCAAATACCTAATCTGTTGGCAAATTTTATCTTTTCTATCTTCATTACATCTATCCTATTAGTCATATATTAATCAGAGAGGAGAGAAAGAAACAAGATGCTCCTAATTTTGTGAAGTATAAAATCCCAAATCTTTAGTTTGGAAAAGTCTCCAGCATAACTTAGGAGATATATATATATATCACAATATTCCTTTTACATACTCTACTTGGTGGGAAAACTTGCTGTTACTGGAACTTGACAGTCCATTTCCTGCCTCCATGACTTTGCATATAATGTCTTCATGGGCATGGAGCTTACTTCTTCCTCAATTCTATCTCTCAAATTGTAAATTTCCTTCTAGACTTAACTTGTGTTCCATGTCATGATAATCTTATCTTGGTCCCCCTAGTTAAGAGAATTCTTTCCATCTTCAAATTATCTTATATATACTTATCTATTTAATTTCTTCTATTGCATCAAAATATTTCTTAGAAAAATAGGGATAAAATTAATTTTCCTTGTGAAAATAAAGAGTATCTGTTCATGACCAAAAGAAAGCATAGTCCCTTAATAATAGTCATATGATTGTGTTTTCTTTTCAATATAATCTGTTTTTATATACTTTCATAATTTTAAACCAATTGTCCATTCCTATCATAACTCTAATCTGAAGATATTGTATATTTTTGACATGATACTGGATTTTTTATGCTCATACATATACAAATTTGTATATATTTAAATTTGTATTGATATTCACTCAAGAAGTCCTGGGTTAATCAATTCAAATCTTTCTGTTTCATTTTCAGAATTTACTTTCATTGGGCTAAGTTTTTTTGGGGAAAGTCAGGTTTTTTATTTGTGGTATTGCAGGATTTTAAGTACACACTATATTAATTTTTTTCTTTTATTGATCAGAGTGTTTCGCAATATAAATATTCCTCAGAGGACTGTTTTAAATGCTTCCAAAAAGTTGAACTGTTGTCTAAATATTGATATTTTCTTTTAGGAAATTCTCTATTCTCTATGATTTGTTCTTGACCAAACAATTCATTAGGACTGATTTTGTATATATTCCTTTGATTTCATATCCATTATTCAAATAATTAAGTATATAAGCTTATTTTCTTATGATCAGTAAAGAATGTTTAAGATTTTTACTTTTTTTTTAACCCTTAACTTCTGTGTATTGGCTCCTAGGTGGAAGAGTGGTAGGGTGGGCAATGGGGGTCAAGTGACTTGCCCAGGGTCACACAGCTGGGAAGTGTCTGAGGCCGGATTCGAACCTAGGACCTCCCATTTCTAGGCCTGACTCTCAATCCACTGAGCTACCCAGCTGCCCCCAAGATTTTTACTTTTAAACATTTCCTTATGACATCTTTATATCTGATCATATGGTTGTTTGTTGGTAAAGGAGTCATAAAAAATTGAAATATGTATATTACTTTTTATTCCTATTCAGTAAATAATATGGATCAATCATATCTAACTTTAAAAAATTCTATTCAAATATTTTGCCTCTTTCTTTCCATCAGAGAGATGGATAGCATTTTATCAACCAGGAGACCAGTGCTATTGAATCTAAAACTCCACATGGGGGTTAAGGTGTAAGAAAACTGGAAAGGTAGGAAGGGGCTAGGTTATGAATGGCTTAGAATATCACATAGAGTCTTTTTTTTTCCTCCTCAAAGCAATAGAAAATCACTGGTGTTTATTGAGTGGGGAGAAAGAATGAAATGATTGGACAAGCATTTTAGGAAAATTGCTTTAGTGGCTTAAAGGAGGATAATTTGGAGTGGAGAGAGTCTTCTAGCAGGTCAACTTATTAGCATGCTATTGCAATAATCAAGTTGTGAGGTGATGAGAGCCTACACTGGAGTGATAACAGTGTTGGAGGAGAGGAGAGGCTTATTTCAGGGATATTTGAAAAAAGACATCAATGGGTTGTAAAAATATCTTGGGTATGTTAAGTGAAAAAAATTAAAAACTAAAATTGGGATAATATTTGTGCTACAAGTCTGGGGGACTGGAAGAATAATATTGCTCTCTACAAAAATAGGGAAAGTAGGAGTTGAGAAGGGTATGGGGGAAAGAGTTCTGTTTTAGATGTGTTGGGTGTAAGAAGTCCACTTGACATCCAATTTGAGATGTCTGAAAGGTAATTGGAGATATGAGACTGGAAGTCAAAAGAGAGACTGGGGAAAGAAAGGTATATTTGAGAATCATCCACATGGAGATTAAATCCATGAGAACTGATTAGATCACTAGGTGATGCAGTGTAGAAATAGAAAGGAAGAGGAAAGAATCCTGAAGGACACTTACAATTATAGGGCATAATCTGGGGGAGGATTCACCAAGAGAGACAGAGAAGAATTGGCCAGATAAGTAGAATGAAAATACCATGAGAAAGTGACAAACTGACAACTTGGGGAGAAGAGTGGACAATGATTAACAATATTAAAGGCAATAGAGAGATAAAAAAGAATGAAGATTAAGGAAAAGGCATTGAATTTAGTAACTAAGAAATCATTAGTAACTTTGGAGAGAATAGTCTTCATAGAATGATAAGATCAGGAATCAGATTTTAAAGGGCTAGGAAAGGAATGAGAGGAAAGTAAATGTAGGACTAAGGGAGTTTAGCTAAAAAGGCAGAAGAAATGTAGGACCATGGCAAGAGTGGAAGGATCATGTGAGAATATTGTTGTTGTTTTTAGGAAAGGGAAGACATGGGCAAGCTTGTAGGCAGTACAAACAGCCAGTTGTTTGGAAGCCAGTTGACAGAAAGAGATTGAAAATAAGTGAAAGAAAGAGGATGACAGAGATGGGACAATCTTTTGGAAGATATAGGGTGGAATGGGATTGTTCAAACAAGTAGAAGGGTTAGCCTGGGAAAGTAGAAGTTTTGTAGATATAGATTTCTCTCTCTCCTTGTCTGTCTGTCTCTGACTGTCTGTGTCTCTTAGTGTCTCAGTCTGTCTGTCTCTGTCTGTCTGTCTCTGTCTCTGTATCTCTCTCTCTCTCTCTCTCTCTCTCTCTCTCTCTCTCTCTCATACACACACACACACACACATACACACACACACACACACTTGCTGACTTCCTGCAAGATTACTGGGGGGCTTGTCCTGCTAAGGTTACCTTCCCTTAACTTCTTATATAACACCAGCATGGGGTTCCTGGGCAATACTTAGTCGCTGACCCTATTTCCTAGGATGACTCTGGTAAAACGTGTCTTGGTGCTATACTACTTGGGTTCTATTCTGCACTTGTCTAGAATGACTCTAATGTAGTTACTCCACTCAGCCTATCTCTTGCTTTATCCCCAGAGTGAGATGTTCAGCAACTCTGACTTACATTTTTACTGATTCTTCTCTGCTCAGAGTATCTTTAGGCAGTCTTCTTGTGCAATATTGGCCCGAGTGGGTGGGGGGCAGCTGGGTAGCTCAGTGGATTGAGAGTCAGGCCTAGAGATGGGAGGTCCTAGGTTCAAATTTGACCTCAGACACGTCTCAGCTGTGTGACCTTGGGCAAGTCACTTGACCCCCCATTGCCCACCCTTACCACTCTTCCACCAAGGAGCCAATACACAGAAGTTAAGGGTTTGAAAAAAAATATTGGCCCAAGTAGAAGAGTTTACAGCCATATCTCTTTAGTATTCTTTATTATAGTTACTTCTGGTGCACATTTTAAACTTTACAGGATTGTTTGTAAGAAAGCAGGGTTTCTCTATGACCTTCCTCTTTGCTGTCATAAGTCTTCATTTCAGGCTTTCAATGACCAACTCGTAGACTTTCCTTTTGCCTCATGGAAGATTTAGTGAGGGTGACAAGAAGCCTCGTGGAACATGCTTATGAAATCTGGAAACTCCTTTTGAAGTCCATGAGGCCACAGAGTTGGTCCAGGCAGAGGAAATAGATTATGGAGGCCCTTTCCCTTGATTCTTACTAAAACATTTATTTATTACTACACTTATTTTAGATTTTTAATATCTTTTGAGTTTATATTTCCCTTTCCAAGAATTTTCATAGCAAATGAGTCAAAAAATTGTGCCCATGACAAATAATATGTCAGTAAATATTTATAGAATTATTTTCTCAAATGTTCACATATATGTATGTGTGTATACATATAAATATATAATTGGTATGCTGCAGAAAATCATGTTTTTAACTCATCTGATATGCCTTTTTCTGTGAAAAAATAGTATCTCAAAATAATCTTTACAAATAATATCTGTTTCTTATGTATTGTATTACACAGTTGTCTTTTATTCCTTCAGCTCTTTAAATCTCTGTAATAATTCAAGGCTATTAGTGATTTTCAAACCCAAGAAATATTATACTGTTGGTTTTTGTTTGCAAGGATATGAGGATGCCTACTACAATGTGTGGAGATCTCTGAAGCTCATTTACTACCCTTTGTAATCAAGATCATTGAATATGTCCTTTCATAATTGGTTTATTCCACTACTCCAGCTGTTTATTTGACCAACTGCAACTCATAATTAAATGCTGAAAAGCTCTGGCCTCACCATTACATCCATAGGTCTATCAGCTTTGAACTTCAAAATAGAAAATGAATGTTTGGGTGGACCTTGTGTGTCTTTTTTCCACTTTCCTGGAGATTCTTTGAGTGACTGTTTCAAGGAATACATTAGAGGAAATTATACTTTCCTTCCTTGATAGGTAAAAAACCACAGTTCAGTCACACAAGTCTAACACAACTGAGGCAATTGCATTATAAACTAAATTGTTAATCTTTCTCATACCAGATTATTACAACAACAACACCTTACCACTTTAGAGCCATATTACAAAGTAGAGGATTTCTTTCAGATTATCCATTAAAGGGGGTTGCTAAGGTCAAGTGTCTTGTAATTTCCTAAATAACTGTACTCCTCTTAACTTCATCATGCCCTGGTGCTGGTTTTACTCTCACCAGTTTTCAGAATCCTTTTTATTGTTCTTAACTATATATATATATATATATATATATGTATGTATATATATATATATCCCCAGTACTAAGAATGATGCCTGAACAATAGTAGGCATTTTAAAAATATTTTTTGATTGCCTGACTGACTAGATTTAAGTTCAGATGTATTTTAGGAAATATGGGAGGCAATTTCCTCATTTTGAAGCTTTGAACCCATGTCTTCAGGCACAATTTTTTTAACCCTAATGCTAAAATGTGTTGCTAAAGTTGTGATGATAGTACTACTACTTTTACCAATCAGAGATTAGAATTGAAGAATGCAATTTTTAAGTCTTCATGGTTGATATGTTTACAAATCCTACTGACAGTATATTAGCAAAGAAGTACTGAATAAATGATACAATTATATTGATTTCTTTGTGGAAATGGAGGAATTTATAATGACAATTCAGAATTAGGTAATTGCCAACAGAATTTATAAGTAAGGTTATTGTTAAAGAACACATACTTAGTGATCAATGTAGGAAATTATAGACATTGTGCAACATATCATTGTTGACTTTCAATGCATCTCCTTAATGCATTTGAAACATGTCCTAGGGGTAGAATTATACCACATAACTTGTGTTTGTGTGTGTGTCTGAACTAAGAGATGACAGATTTCTATCCTGTACATACATATTTCAAAATATCCTGGAGAACTCAACTAATTAATTCTATTAGCACAACACTATTAGCACAAGTGGAACAATTACTCCCAATTTCCTAGAAATAACATTCACTCATAAAAAATAGAAATCACCATATTAATCCTATACTCCAGTTTACCTGCAAAAAAACCATTAAAAATATAGTAAACTAGTGGAAGAGAGCAAAATCATCCAAAAACATGGTGAAAGTAATATGCATATTTGTTGTCCTGTGGCCTAATGGAGTTACCTTAAGGATGTCTGCACTGAATCTACAGAGAATTAGCTTAGATTCAACTATAGAAAGAAGATACTTTATTCACATGGGCAACAGTCTATAGAACACTGAATATATAAGAATGTAATAGGATGGCCACTTGGGAAGACTATTCCTATCTGAATCTCAAAAAAAGCAATGAGAAGTAAAAGGCAATAGTAGCAATAATATGTATATGTAACTCTTGCTGTTTGGAGAAAGCCTCATAATAGAAAAGGGAAATAGATATCCTCTGTAAATTATGCCTTTCTTCACTCCCAATAATATAAAGGTATACTATTAGGTCAATTAAAATATGATTTCTATCTACATTCTCATTTCAAAGTTATTTTGCACCTACTTTTGAATCTAGTTTTTATTTAGCTGTTTATTATTCCTCACCTACCCATCATCAACTATGACCAGTGGAATATCTGCTTTTTAAAAGGAAAGAATATCTCTCTCATCTAGCACAGGGGTTGACAAATAGGAAGTGCTTAATAAATGCTGGTGAGTTGAATTTCTCATTCAATGTCATTTCAATCTCACAGTAACTAATAAGGTCATTAGAGTATAAATTATTATTTCTAAAAAGGAAGGAATAGACCCAGAGAAGTTGTGATGTGGTTGAGGTCTCTCCTGTATATATATATATATATATATATCCCATTCAAAGAATTGAACTAATGTGTTTGACTTCCAAATTCAAAACTGCTTCTCTATCATAGTAACTCAGAACCATAAATGGATTTTAAAATATAAACATGATTGATTTTATAAATGGAAACTACCTTCTATCACATCGGTAATTTGTATAAAATTATATGTTTGCCTAAGAAGTCATTAGATGTTCAAAAATAATTTTATTTACAATGCATTTATTTTATGTACAACTAACATGAAACCTACCCTTAATTAATTGGATTTAGTTGAGTCTTGTGTGCTGTGGGCTTTAGTTAAGAGGAGGTAGAGATTGTATCTGGTATTTTCATTGGCATAAGGACTGCCTGAGTTAATAAAGGCCCTCTATGAATGTTATTCTAAATCTTCTCTGAAATTTATAGTTTTAGAGAGTTGCAGATTTCTCCAAGAACTTAAGTGATTTACCTAGGGTCATTCAGCCGGCATGCCATAGGAAGAACTGGTGTGGTGAAAGTGAAGGGAAAAGGTAGGATGGTAGGATGGATGGGAGAAAGGAGAGATGAAGGTAGAGGAAGGGAAAGGAAGGTGGTCCCAGCCCTGGCAGGGGGAAATTGACCAGAGCCCTCAAATGAATGATCAGAGAACAACTTTAGGGTTTGAATAGCTAGGTTTTATTTTAATTAGAAAGGGAAAAGTCTAGGGAAAACTAGGAGGTAGGGAAGAAAGGGAAAAAGGCACCGAGAGAGAGCAGGGTTCAGAGTAGAGAGCGCTGCTTCCAGGTTGGAGAGAGCTGACCATCCTGGGTAGAGAGAGAGAAAAGGTGCCAAATTTTCCCTTTTATACTTTCCCTGACACCTCCCCCAAAGGAAGTGGGAGGTGTCAGGGAAAGTTGTAGCAGAGAGAGTCCAGGGCTTACAATAATTTCAAATGACACAAACCTAAACTGAGGTATCCCCTGGCTTTGAAACTTACTTTCTATTGTGCATTCCATATTGTCTTATAGTTAAGATTGATATAGAATCAAAAGATTTTGAGGTAAATTCCATAATTAGAAATCATTTAGTCCTATCTGCTTCATTTAAAAATTAGAAAAATGAGTCCTTCCTCTTCACTATAAAAGTCTAGAACTACTACTTTTTACATGATATGAAAGAAAACACATAGTCTTACTCTGATGCCTCATCATTATATACAAACAGATTTTCCTAGATGTCTGAACCTTTGTCACTGGAACAGAAGGAGTGTCAAATTTTCTCAAGAAGGATTGACTTTGAATATACTTTAGTCATAGATTATAATATGCCTAATCTCTAAAGACCAGCTTATCTAAATACTTATTATTATGAAAACTCATTATGAGAAGTTTGACTGTGAGATGATGAATTCTTTAGCTATGTTAACCTGCCAAAAGAATAAAACATAAAATGATTGTAATTCTTATTTAATATGTTTCTACTTTTTTCAGGGAAAGTAGTGGAAAAGAAGAAGTTGAATATAAAATGAAGAATTACATTTTTGTAATGTGCAATATTAATTTAATTTATTATCTATTGCAATTCTAAAAGCATTTTCCCAAGGACTAATGAGTTGATACATTACTGGAGTAAAAAATCATATATGTATTGGCATTACACTATAAATGAAGCAAGAAGACATAAAGAAGTTGCAGCAATATATGAAGAAAATGCATTAGGTATCCTCAGAAGAGGAATGAAGGAGTTGAAAGAATTGGTTTCTAATTCCATACAAAGGCAATGAGAAACATCATTTCAGAAGTCACTTGGTCATCTCACCTAGAAATTTTAATAATAAGCCTAAATAAAAATCCACTGTGAAGATACTGTAATTTCATTTCATGTAAAGAAGTTACAGAGAATAAAGTGGCAGAGAAATTCTATGATGAACTCATCAGGACATTAAGCTTTAATGAATAATTTTGTTGATATTTGTTAACGTCATGGATAGCCAAAGGGGAAAATTGTGAAAATATGTTTGAAAATATGGTCTTTGTTTAATCTGAAGGTTTGTAAACAATTCAGAAAACCCTATGTCACTTATGAATCAGAAGTCAGAAAGCAGTACCATGGTGAGTTCTTGATTTTATAAATAATGAAATTGTCTATCTTATCAGTCATCTCAAAAATTAGTCCTATACCTGCAGCCAAACAACTAGAACAAAAGTTGTAATGAACTTAAAATTAGAAGATAGAATACAGAAAGCTAGACTCTTTATGAATTTAATAAAATTCTATTCTTAGTAAAATTCTAAACTTACCAATTAAAAATGTTCTGAAAATAGGAAATGGATAAAAATAAAAATAATCTTTCAGATTACCATTTTCTTAGACAATTTTCAATTATATAAAATAATTACCACAAGAAGAAACAAGAATTTAGAAATTAAGCCAATTAGCAAGCATTTTATTTCCTTGATAAGGAGAGACATATAATAAATTCATCACATGATTAGATTATCTATCAAATATTACAAAGGAAGATGGTGAAAAATTATGAGCTGTATCATTGTATAAAGAAATAAAAATGGAGGGAAAAATAAATCATAAGACAGTTGTTCATTAGAACATGCTAAGCTAGATAATAACAAACACCACTACAATATGGTGATATCACAATAAAGCAAGTCACAAGAATATTTTGGTTTCCAAATTTATATAAAAGTCATGTTTAAAGTATTCTATAACCCACTAGGTATGCACACACCCTAATTAAAAACCTTTTTTTGCTAAAAATCACTAACTATAATCTAAGCCTTCAGTAAGTCATAATATTTTTGCTGGTAGAAGATCTCTCCTTGATCTATTTTCCAGGTCAGTTATTTTATCAATGAGGTGTTTCATATTTTCCTCAATTTTTTTCATTCTTTTGATTTTTGTTTTATAGATTTTTGCTGCCTTTTGAAGTCATTTGCTTCTAATTATTCAGTTCTAATTTTTAAATATTGAATTTTATCCCTGACTTTTTGATCCTCCTTTTCCTTTTGTATAATTTTTCTTTGTAGGTCATTGTTTTTATCTTTTACTTTCTTTGCCTCATTTTTGAGCTGGTTAATTCTACCTTTTAGGCTATTTTCTTGTTTTAATTTCATGTGCTTCTGTTTCCAGATGACCTATTTTGCTTTTTAAATTCTTTCCCCAATTTTCTTTAACCTCTCTTAATTGTTTTTTGAATTGTGTTTTGAGTTCTTCCAAAGCCTGAATCTAATTTTCTGGAGTTCCTGAATTTTTTTTTAAACCCTTGTACTTCAGTGTATTGTCTCATAGGTGGAATATTGGTAAGGGTGGGCAATGGGGGTCAAGTGACTTGCCCAGGGTCACACAGCTGGGAAGTGGCTGAGGCTGGGTTTGAACCTAGGACCTCCTGTCTCTAGGCCTGACTCTCACTCCACTGAGCTACCCAGCTGCCCCCGAGTTCCTGAATTTTTGCATGATGTTCCTTGGTCCTCCTCTGTTCCATTTGTTCTTTGTTAATTACCAGAATAGAAGCTGCTGATTAGAATTTGTTCCTTTTTCTGTTCTTTACTCATATTTTAAAAATTCTTTTCCCCTCTCTATTGGCTGTATTCTTACTCTTCTGTATATTTGCTGGATCTGTGAATTTGGGCTTTTCTGCCCTGAAGGGGCTTCTTCTCTGCACTATTGATAAACTGTATTAAATCAGTTAAACTGATATGCAGAGCTGCATGTACCCTGAGGGCAAAACTTACAGAGGCAGATGCCTAAGAAGGAGGTATGTTGGCTGAAGCCTGCGACCAGCCTGCCCTGTTCTCTACTTCTCTCCTCCAGCTGCCTCCTTGCCAACTGTCGTCAGAGCCCTGAGCTTTGTGTAGTTTTCATAGTAATGAACTCTGTCCTGGTTGAAGCCCTCAGCCTGAGATCCCATCAACCTTTGAGTCTCAGTACAGTAGGTGAGGAGGGGCACTGGAACCTTCCTTCTTCTTTTCCTTAACCTCAATAATTCAGCCTTCTCTACATACCTTTTAAGTTGAACCAAGCTGAAGGCTTCTGAAGCTCTGTCTTGTTGGTAGATTTGTTTCTCTGCCCCACCCCACCCCTTGAAGCTCTTTGTTTTTGATTGCTGTGGAAGGGTTTTCACAGATGAATCAACTTTTGCTGCTTCTAAGCTGCTATCTTGACTCTACACCTATGTCATTCATTTTCAAAAAGGATCAATGACATTAGAGGGTCATGTCTTCACTTGCTCATAAATTGGATCTAAGAGAGGCAGAGTTGTACAAAGTCAACAGTCTCACTCTCTTCTGAAGTCATTAAAGTACAGGAAAAAGACAAGTCAGGATTATTGATGATAGCTTTGGCTATATGACCTTGGTGTCTTTGATATCTGAACAAACTCTAAGCACTCTACAATGCCTTCTTCAGCTCTCCCTTGATGTACATTCAAATATACTGTTCCCATTCACCCATTTTTTTGGAAGAAGTCATTACATCCTTGAGGTAGACTTCTGTACATACCAACAGGCTTGAGGTTTGTCAGTTATGCTCAACCTGGTTTATCCTCCTGCCAAAACAGTTCTTACCAGAGTTTATCTGTTGCACCAGATAGATAGGGAACCTATATCTACAGACAGACATATACACATACTTCTTCCCAAAATCTTGTTTTAAAAATGGAATTACAAAAAACAGCTCACACAAAATAGTCATGTGCTATGATAGTTATTGGGGATAAGAAGAGAGTCTCACACTTAAAAGTAGAAAATAGGGGACAGCTGGGTAGCTCAGTGGATTGAAAGCCAGGCCTAGAGAAGGGAGGTCCTAGGTTCAAATCCAGCCTCAGACACTTCCCAGCTGTGTGACCCTGGGCAAGTCACTTGACCCCCATTGCCCACCCTTACCACTCTTCCACCTATGAGCCTATAGACAGAAGTTAAGGGTTTAAAAAAAAGTAGAAAATAACCTTCAAGGACATAGCTATTTTTTTGAGGAGATGACTAATGTAGGATGAAGTACAAAGTACTTCATTTAGATTGCAAAAAAGTTAAGAAATATAGATTGGTCCTTTGTATCCCTTCAATAGGAAATATAGAATATTCTTATGGAGAGAATAATTCTAAAAGGAAGTTGTCTCAGAGAAATAGGGAATCCAAAATAAAGGGGTACTTTATAGTTTTTTTAATGAGCTGGTTTATTTAAAATCCTGTTGGCTTTTTAAAAATATAGTTAAAGTTCCAGTTAACTTTATAGATTTTTGTGATTGTTTTATATGTAATTTTCTCCCTTCTTAGGAATTAAAGCTATTTTAAAAAATATTATTTATTTTGACATTGTCTTCTTTTTAAAGTTCCAGATTTTCTCCCATTCACTGAGAAGGAAAGAAAAACTACATCAATTACAAGGAAAGAAAAATTATGTCAATTACACATGTGAAATCATGCAAAAATAATTCCATATTGATATTTTAAAAAGTGAGAAAATTATACTTCAATTTGCATTAAGTTCATAAGTTCTCTCTCCAAAGGTGGATAGTGTTTTTTTGTCATCGGGTATTTCAATGTATCTCAGATTATTGTACTGACCAGAGCAGCCAAGTCTTTTACAGCTGATCAACATTATTATTCTAATGTTACTGTGCACAATGACCTCCTGCTTCTTCTCATTTCACTTGGCATCAGTTTATATAGGTCTAGGCACGTTTTTCTTTTTTTTTTTTTTTCTGACAGCATCCCACTTGTCATTTCTTATAGCACCATGATATCCATCACAATTATGTCATTCACATGCATTGTTTTAAAATCCTTTGGACATGGTTTCAAATAGTTCTTCAGGAACTCTACCAATAGTTTATTAATGTAAATTTTTCCTTATTCCCTTCAACATTTTTCATTTCTGAAAGCTATGAAGTAGTACCTCAGAGTTGTTTTAATTTTCATTTCTCTAATCAGTCATGACTTAAAACAGTTCTTTCATATGTCTATAAAATAGAACCTATTTGAATCTTTAAATTTATTTTTTCCTCTTTTTCATGAAAGTAGGTTTCAATGGAAAATGGATGGATTTGGAGTCAAAGGATTTGGATTCAGACACTGACTCTGATATACAATACTTGTGTGATGCTGCGGAAATCATTTAATCATCCTGCTACTTGGTTTTCTCAATTATAAAGAGGAGGGTGGTGATATAAGATTTTAAAAGTCTCTTCTAGCTCTAAGTCTATTCATTCTGTCTCCTAAATCATTATCTATCTGATTCTATTAATCTTAGTGTAGGTTACTACAGAAAGCATGGCCTAGGATCTGTAGTAGTCAAACCTCAGATCTTCATATATCTAAATCTCAGCTACAGACTCCACAAAGAAGAACTGGAAAGGCTTCTAAATAATAAATTAATGAATAGATGATAAATACATAGATAGATAGAGAGAGAGATAAACGCATGCAAGCATACATACATACATATATACGTAAATAGATTGTGTTATAGGCTAGTAATAAAAAAGAGAGAAAAAATCCCTGCTCTTAATGAGCTTATAGTCTAATGAAAATAAAGATGCTATTAATTTTCTATATTGCAGTGACACTATTTATTCAGCATCAGTATCAATTACACTAACATTTGCTTTCAGGAAAATGGTAATAGCATATAGTAAGCCTCTACTTCTCCTCCCTTGAAATCTATAATGGGATGTATTTTTGAGACAGCTAGTTGGGGTATGGATGCTACTAGTGGAATAAGTGAACAGATCTGTCTGAAGATCCCAGGGAAATGTGTGATAAGACAATAAAGAGTCAGAAGTAGTAGTTGGAATAGAAACAAGGAAGGACTTAAAAAGAGAAACTTGAAAAGATGATAATTGAAAGAAAGTTGTAAAAGCTTAACCTGATGTAGGTGAAATAGGAGTGGGGCATAGATTCAAGGTGAAGGAATAGCAGTAAATCCCCAATTAAACAATTTATGCAGATGAATCCCAGAAATCTTCTGTCTTTGTGGGTTTCCCTAGAGATCATCCATACAGATCATTCTTTTAGTTAGTGTATTTCATTTGCATATCTTATTTCTGAGTGTTTGCAAAAGCCTAAAAGATAGGAAAACAACTTTTGAATAGCAAAACAATGACAAATAATCATGCCATTTTACCTCTTGGGGACTCAGTTTCCTACTTTGTAAAATTATAGTCTTTAAAGACCCTTTCAGCTCTAAAATCCTCTGATTTTGTAATAAGGTAATCCATAAAAGAAGGTTGGACCAAATGACTGAAAATGTAGACATGCCATCAGAGAATGAAAAGAGGTGGGATGGAGGGAGAAAGACAGAAAAAAAATAAATAAGCATCAGACTCAGACTAGAAAGCATCTGAACCAAAATATTTATAGGAGCTATTCTATAATATTACACATAGAAAATTAATTTGTTTTTGTATTTTTCTATAGTAGTGATGCAATTAAACTGAGAAATTATGTAATGAGATAATTAAAATAAATATGATCAAAACTTATAATTCCATATTATAAATGAATATTTATTCAATTAACTAGCTTGGGAAAGTATTTTCCTCTGATGAAAACAGGAATTGGTATAATCTGCAGTAAGATGGGTGTAGGGGAAAACAAATCCAGAAGAGTACAGGATTCTTTGGTTACTGATATGCTTGCTAATTAACTTGGCTGCCTCAGAAAAGCAGTCAGTAGAAGTAAAAAAAAAAATACTCTTTCATTTATAGTCAAAATAATTCCAAATTTGTAATGACTAGTTTTTAGCAGGATCAAGTGAAAGAAGCTTGTTGAGATTAAAATTAATATGCGAAATACTAAATATTATATTTATAAATATTTTATTAATAAACTAACAAAAGAGACTAACTAAAAGGTACTAACCAGTTTGCTCCCAGGAACCAAAAAGAAAGAGGGAGGAGTTACAGCCAATTATAAAACAATAATGTGACCATACAAATGTGGAGATGCAGGAGAGATTAAAGGGAATTTGGGGAAAACTAAGGACTTATGGTGGATGAAGTCCAAGGTTCAAAATCTCCATTTATACAAGCTGGAGTTCTCAAATCTGTTTTGAGAGGATAAGAAGACCTTACAGGTAAATTCATAATATTACAGTAAGGAGACAAGAATTTTTTTGCAAAAGATTCCTTCCAGTGAGAACCACAAATATATCAGTCAAGGAAATACTTGACCAATAATTGAATGAATATCATTGCTTAAATTCTATGAATCTTAGTTTTCTTACCTTCAAAATTTTTTACCTAGATGATGTCATAAGTACTAGATAATTTTTTTAAACTACCATTAAAAATTATCTTAAAATGTCCTTTGATTTTCACATCTCCAAAACTAGAGAACTGAAAACTTGAGTTTTTATTGATATCATTTCTATTCTTTCTCCATGTATCATAACTATTCCTGTCATTGCCCTCCAGTGGATTAAAGATAAATCTTTGATTATAAAGTAAAGAAATGAAATAATCACTCAAAGGAAAAACTTCTCTCTAAAAGATGAAGCAAATAAGTGCTGAAGATTGCTCAGAGTAGTTTGTAGCTCAGCTCTGTGAAAGAGGAGACATTAGCTGATCAAAAAAGCCATTAATGGAATAATATGTTATAGAGAAACCATCTTATGTTATTCTGTTTGAAAGATTTGTGCTTTACATTTTTGCATATGTGTATATGTAAATTGAGAGAGATATGCACATAAATGCACAAACCACATATAATGTATACTTGTATATATTGTTTAAGTAGGTATTTAGATATACATATATTACATTTAGAAGTTAGCATTAGATGAGAAGGTGGTAACAGTAGGAAGGACCAGGAAAGGGCTTTTGTTATTACTCATAATACAATAATTCCCATCTTAGCTCAGATCCATGGTCTATATATCCCAGTATTCTATCTTTAATGGTGGCCATGTCAAAGTTAGAGATATGATAGAATGTAATCTCCTAAAGAAGAGCAACAGGTGTTTTTTATTTTAGTGTGTGTGTGTGTGTGTGTGTGTGTGTGTGTGTGTGTGTGCCTTTATCCTGAGAGTAACCTGCACCTGCTAAACAAACAATAAATTCTTATAGTTCATTTTCTTTCTTTTTAATTTTATGTCACATTTGATTTTTAAAACATCTCCCTTTGTGCTATTTTGGGATTTGTTGGTTTCCTAATTTTATTTTTTAAAGTCTCTTTTATTCAATAGTCCTTTCATTATTATGTGTTCAGTGATATAAACTCCCTCTTAAAGCCAGCTTTGAGTGGTTCACAAACATTTTGGCATGTTTTCTCACTATTAACTTTTTCATATAATTTTGGTGATTTTTATCAAATGACTAAGATATTATGTAATCTCATTTTATGTATTTATCTTTTGTTCATTGATACTTTATCATAACATAATAATATAAATGTCTCTAAGGATACATTTAATATTTTTGTTCTCTGTCTTTATGAGATTTTTTATGTTATAGCTCATGATTAACTTTTATGAAGCTGACATAAACTGATAAAAATTAAACATAATCTGTTATCATTTCATAATTGCCATGAATCTATTACATTTATTTTTTCATAATCCTAAATTTAAAAATTTAATGATTTGGGGATATTTTTATAGAGATAGTGGGGTGACTAAGTAGAGTATTAGGCTTGTCATGAGGAAGACCTGAATTCAAATGTGGCCTCAGACACTCACTAGCTGTGTGACCTTGAGCAAGTCACTTAACCTCTGTTTTCCTAATTCACTGGAGAAGTAAATAGCAAACTACCTCAGTATCTTTGCCTAGAAATTTACTTACTAACTATATGACCCTGGGTAAGTCACTGAATCCTGTTTGCCACAGTTTATTCATCTGTAAAATGATCTGGAGGAGGAAATGGCAAACCACTCCAGTATCTTTGCCAAGAAAACCCCAAATGGGATCACAAAGACGCAGATCTGACCGAATGGACTGAACAATAGTAACAAAAAAAAAATTATAATTTTATCTCTTGATTTTTCAAATTTCAAAAGAGAAATAATAAAGCCTAATTTACAATAATTGCTTTACCATCTAGACCTTATTTCCATTTCAGTTTTCTTTTCCTTTAAATATTTAGATTTTATATCATATGGTACATATATGTTTAATATTAATATTGCTTTATCTTGTATGCAGCTTTTTAGCATAAAGTTTTGTCATTTATCTTTCTTGGTAACATATCTAATAGTTTTTTATTGACATATTTTGTTTATACATTTCCTAAATCTGCCTTTTACTGTCTTTCCTCCAAAGTTACTAATTATTGCACATTTTAAAGAAAAAGATAAAAAATTAGCAAGATGCAATCAATATGTAAAACATCTGATGGTATTTTAAAATATTCCAGAATTGAGCATCATTCTTCTATAAAAGAGAACAAATGACAGACATGTTTTTGCGTTTCTTCTTTAATGACAACCTTGTTCTTTGTAATTTTGCAACATTCATTTTTTAAATGTTGTTGGGGTTGTTCTTTTCATTTGCATTGTGGTAGTCATTGTGAATATTAATTTCTTGGTCCTGTATACAACATTTTGCACTGATCCATGAAAGTTTTTCCATATTTAATTGTAATCGATATGTTTGGCAAAGTAATAGCAGAGTAAAATTCCATTATGTGGATATACCTTAATTTGTTGAAACATTCTCCAAACAATCAGAATGTATTTTGTTTTTTGCTACTACTACATTAAGTGACAATATATATTTTTATTATGTTTTATCTGAACTCTCAACTGAAACAATTGTACTGTTGCCTGTCATCTTAAATATATGTCCATTTGAATGTGAAATTTGCTTCTTCTCTAGGACAAATTATTCTACTATATTTTCTATTCAAGTCTATGATTGTTTTATGTTTCTTTTGTCCATAATCATTTAAGATTATAAATTTAAGTTTATTTTTCTTTTTATCAAAGTCTCACATTTTCTTTTACATCTTTTTTGGAAACAATTTAATTTCTGGTTAGTCCTCATGTACAGATAACACTCTTTTCTATTTTGGTCCTGCCTAGACCAGTCATAGATCCTTGGAATATGTTTATATTGATATATATTTTTTTAAAAATAATGTTTCCCAAGCCCAGACTACATAAGAATGTAGTTTAGGAGCCCTGTCTGTCCCAGTCCCTCCATTCTCTCTGGCTTGGTTTAAGTGATTTTTAATCATGGTAACCTGATTTTAATAACAATTTTCCTCTTATATCTCTATTTCCTTTTACCAGTAGTATTATCATCATATTTGGAATTACTATCCAACCTAATTTCTACTCTCTCTTTCTTTCTTTCAATGGTCCATCAGACTAATGGAAGTTCCAAGGAACAATCAACTCTTAAAGAATACAAACCTTAAACTATCCCATTCATTTTATGCTATGTAGATTTCTTTACTGAAGTTTCTTTTGTTTGATGAATACATATCAAAGGACCCTTATAACTTTTTTTATCAGGCAAAAATGACTTTAAGGTTCCGGGTAAAGATGGCGGCAGAGTAAGAAGCAGCTCTTAACCTCTCCTGACTGAAACACACAAAACTCCTCAAGGGGACATAAAAACAAGTCCAGACGAACGGAGGAACCCCACAACAGGGCACAGAGTGGAAGGTACGTGGAATCGAGGCATTTCCATGTTATAAAGGGGTGAAACAGCTCTCACTAAATCGAGGGCTGAGCAACCACCCCACCACCACCCGCTCCACACACAACATCTATAGTGCCGAAGCCAGCTAAAAAGAAATAGAGCAAGTTTGGGGCACCCATCGAGTCATTGGCAGCTCTGGGGCCTGTTCCTGTGAGCAGCAAGATTTAGGACCCCAATAAGCCAAAAAACGCACGTGAAATCTGAGCGCGGGAGCAGAGAGTGGACCCCGGGTGCAGAGCGCGGGCTGAGAGCACAGGCACGGGAGGAGGCGTGGGTGGAGGCAGACACAGCCAGGAACTAAAGCTCTGAAAACCTGAGTGGGGAACCAGTGCAGACGGGTATACGACTGCGGAAGCAGTGCCCTGAGACTTGTAAAGGAACCTCCTGCAGAGGATCAAGCAAGGGGGTCCACCAGGGGGCTTGACCTTGGAAAAAACCAGAACTCAGACCTCAGGAGCCAATAGACCGCGGACAGACACTGAGTGCAAGGATAAACCTGAGAAGCTGCTGGGCTAATGATGGCTACCCAGTCTCAGGAAGCTCAGAAGAGAAAGAATAACAACAAGAAAAAGAAGCTTTTAACACTAGACAACTTTTACACAGAGAAAATCCAGACAACTGAGCAAACAGAGGAGGAGAACAAACAATCATTCGGACCCTCCTCAAATAAGGAAAACTCCTCACAAGCTATGGAAGAGTTCAAAACTGAGATTTTGAGGAAAATGGAAGAGATCTGGCAAGAAAATAACTGTTTAAAAGGTAGAATCTTGCAATTGAACACCAGAAATGACCAGATTGAAAAGGAATACCAGAAGATTATGGCCAAAAACCAGAAGATTATGGCCAAAAACCAGAAGATTATGGCCCGAAAACCAGAAGATTATGACCGAAAACCGAAAGATTATAGCCGAAAATCAATCCCTAAAGGCTACAATTGAGCAAGTAGAAGCTAATGATCTCTCAAGAAAACAAGAACAAATAAAACAAAGTCAAAAGACTGAAAAAATAGAAGGAAACATGAAATATCTCAATGAGAGAGTGACAGACCAAGAAAACCGGTCTAGAAGAGACAATTTGAGAATAATTGGTCTTCCAGAAAAACCAGAAATTAATAGAAACATGGACTCCATACTAAAAGAAATTATTCAGCAAAATTGCCCTGAAGTCCTACAACAAGAGGGCAATATAGACATCGAAAGGATTCATAGAACATCCACTACATTCGATCCAGAGAAGAAAACGGTTAGAAATATTATTGCCAAATTCAAAAGCTTTCAAGCAAAAGAAAAAATCTTACAAGAAGCCAGAAAGAGACAATTCAAATATCAAGGAGCACCAATCAGGATCACACAGGATCTGGTAGCCTCCACGCTAAAAGATCGCAAGGCTTGGAATACGATATTCAGAAAGGCAAGAGAGCTGGGCCTGCAACCACGGATCAACTACCCATCAAAATTGACTATATATTTCCAGGGGAAAGTATGGGCATTCAACAAAATTGAAGAATTCCAGGTATTTGCACAGAAAAGACCACGGCTATATGGAAAGTTTGATATCGAACTACAAAAATCGAGAGAAACCTGAAAAGGTAAATAAGATACAGAGGGGAAAGAAAGAAAACATAATTTTTAAATTTGCCTCTTTAAGGGCCTCAGTGAGATCTAATTATATGTATTCCTATGTAGAGAAATGTTATGTATAATTCTCTGTAGTGAACTCTTATTCACTATTATAATATTCACTATTATAGTAATCAGAAGAATAATTCACAGGGTGAGGGTGGAACACTAAATAATCTAAGATGGCTTTGGGGATGTGAAAGAGGGGGTAAATAGCAGGGGACACCAAGAGAAACTTGAGTGAATAAGAAAATAGAATATTTTATTACACACAAAGAGGGCATGGGAGGGAGAGGAGACAAATACTATTATAAGAAGGAGAGGAAGAGAGCATAAAGAGGTAATAATCAAACCTTACTCTCAGTGAAATCAACCCAGAGAGGGAAGAGTAGCTATAATATCCATTGGGAAATAAAACTCTTATCTAACCCTTCTGAGAAAGTTAGAAGGGATAAACCAAGCTGAACAGGGGAGTGGGGAGGTCAAAAAAAGGAAGGGGTGAAGGGGGAGGGAATTCATAAGGCCTTTAAAAACAAAAAGAGGGGGGAAAAATAAGGGAGGGG